>NC_136484.1:174053109-174075609 GCF_053919585.1 Euprymna scolopes | reverse complement strand
CCGTACTTCTGTCCGCCTTTTTTCCCCGTACTTCTGTCCGCCTTTTTTCCCCGTACTTCTGTCCGCCTTTTTTCCCCGTACTTCTGTCCGCCTTTTTTCCCCGTACTTCTGTCCGCCTTTTTTCCCCGTACTTCTGTCCGCCTTTTTTCCCCGTACTTCTGTCCGCCTTTTTTCCCCGTACTTCTGTCCGCCTTTTTTCCCCGTACTTCTGTCCGCCTTTTTTCCCCGTACTTCTGTCCGCCTTTTTTCCCCGTACTTCTGTCCGCCTTTTTTCCCCGTACTTCTGTCCGCCTTTTTTCCCCGTACTTCTGTCCGCCTTTTTTCCCCGTACTTCTGTCCGCCTTTTTTCCCCGTACTTCTGTCCGCCTTTTTTCCCCGTACTTCTTTCCCTACCTGAACCTTCCTTAATGTTTCCATAGAGTAATACAAGATTTGCAGAGCGAAGAAAAGAGATCAGACTATAATTCAACTCGTTAACCTATAACTATCTACATAACCCCACCCCCATCCATTATTTCACATTTCCGAGTTTGTCTTTCCCTTCGCCTTTTTTGTCTTTCCCTTCGCCTTTTTTGTCTTTCCCTTCGCCTTTTTTGTCTTTCTTTCCGTCCTTTTTCCGCCCTTTTCCGATTTATTTAGCTATTTTTCCGTCCTTCTTTTTCCCGTTTTTTATTTTTTCTTTCATTCTTTCCGTACGTCTGTCTTTCTTTGTCATTCCTTTCTCTTTCATTCCTTTCTCTTTCATTCCTTTCTCTTTCATTCCTTCCTCTTTCATTCCTTCCTCTTTCATTCCTTCCTCTTTCATTCCTTCCTCTTTCATTCCTTCCTCTTTCATAACTTTTCTTTTTTCTTTCCATTCCGTTCTCTATCTTATTTCTTTTTTATTTTTCACTTTATTTTTCTTTTCCAACACTTTTGTTTTTCTTTCTATTCCACCAAATGAAGTGTTATTTTTTTTTATATTTTGCCTTTTTGTTATATAATTTTAGAAACGTCTTATGTATTGTTTCTCTCATTTCTCATAATTGTATTGTTTTTAATCTTATCTGCCTGAACCTTCCTAAATGTTTCCATAGAGTAATACAAGATTTGCAGACGAAGAGAAGAGATCAGACTATAATTCAACTCTTTAACCTATAACTATCTACATAACCCCCATCCATTATTTCACATTTCCGACATGACTTTACCCGGTTTTCCAATTCCTTAACCGTTGCCGTGCCATCCTTCAGCCAGGTTATCTTACCCTGCTGCCATTTTGTTCGATGATAAAGGAATTTCCACGTTTTGTTTCATTTCCAAAACTTGTTCTGTCTGTGGAATGGGAAGTCATAAATGGAATTGGTATCTTTATAATCAGGAGACTTTTCGGTTTTTTCTTCTCAAGGGAATTCAAATAAGTGTGTATTAAAAAAAGATTCTTTGTTATTTTTTAGTTTTATTAAGATATTTTCCCTTTTACCCTTTTAAAAGAAAATTAAAGAATTTTCCGTTTATGAAATCTTGAAAAAAAAAATCAATTATTCTTAGAAAGAATTCAGTTAATCTTCATGGAAATGATTACGTTTTAACGCGTAATCTGCTATGGAAAATACCATTTCCTTTGAGATTAACCATATTGAAAATAATTTCATCCACGTGGCTGTCTATATAATATTCTGCTTGTTCTTAGTTCGTATGTCACGCTCTGAAAAATGCCAAATACAATTTATGAAAGACAAACTGGATCAGAAAAGGTTAAATTCTCGAAAAAAGAACAAAAAGAAAAACACCTGCCAATCCTAGAAAAGAACGAGTGGCCTCCCTTTGATATAGCCTCGTTTTCGAATATAATTGTCATGATATATGATCATTGTTGCAATGGTGTGAGACAGAGACTGATATTAATTTCGACGTGCAGCGGTTCTTTACCGACGAAAGGAATCGTTTTGTAAAAGATCGTTTGTACAAAATCGTTTTGTAAAAGAAAATGAACATTCAAAAGAAACAGGATGAAAAAGAACGTTGTTTCCTAAAAGGTGCTGAAAATTAAAGATTGTCTTTTATTGTGTGATATTATTAGTATTGAACTATGTAGCACAGTATTACTTTCTGGGTATTCATTAGTACTTATTAATTTGTCTCATTTTGGTCAATTGTATATTTAAAATACAACAGGCACTGTTTTCGTAGAAATGTTAATAAACTCATATTTACATGTAATTTTTTTTTTTTTTTTTTGTATAAAAAACAATTATTTTTTCGTTTCCAGAAAAATATCAGCTTCATCAAAACATAATTGTTGAATAAATATATTTCTCGTTCCTTGGAATTTTCACGTGCCCTTCTAGTTTTACAATAACATGCCTTTAAAATATCGTGAGACATCTCCCGGACTTTATTTACAACCTTATACATTATTAGACACGTTTGAACTAAAATGAAAACAAAAATGTAAATTTGAATGGGTTTCCTATTAGTGGAAACGCTTTGAACCTGTTCGAAGAAGAACACCCGATGAAACTTATTTTAATATGTGTATTATTTCCACTTATTATTTGCTGTTATTTCTCCCCTAAATATATATTTACTTAAACTGTAGGATTGTGTTCTATTCGTATGTGTCACATGGTACGGCTTTTTTCTGTGCATGAACTTCCCATGTTTAGAACATATTACTATGAGGCTATTTCGTTGAAGACTACAACGTGGCTATTATAAATTGTAATATCAGCAAATAAGCCGCTCTCTTAAGTTTTTTTATGAAAACTCTTATTCACGACAAACAAGGCTCATTGCTACCTCGAAGGAAGGAGCCAGTATTTAGACCATGATTATGCAGGGCTATGTAGGGAGTTGAGCAGTGAGATGTCTGTTCGTATTACATTTAAATTTCTGCATGTAAGTAAAGGAAAACAACATTGCTAGAAAGAGTATTTCCAACATCTCGCAGTCCGTGGGAAGAAACTATTAGAGTAGAAGGCTTTCCGGCATCTAGGGATCGTTATAATTTAGCGGCGGAATTTTGTTTCTTGTCGAGATAGTCAGGAGTATGCATGTTGAGCCGGCACAACATTGTTTTTCCATTTCGTTCATCATGATTAATCCTTTTATAGTATTTTTCATCATCAACCTGCCAATTTTTGTACATTGGTAGGTGAGAACTGATTAGTATATAATAAAAAATAAATATTTACAATGAATTAGAACAAAAACAAAACAATTTTTCACGGTAAAAATGCAATTTTTGGTACGTTTTATAAAAACACAATAAAATTGATTTATTTTTATTCAACTTCGAATTTTGGATCTCTTCATTCTTTGTTTTACTCTTCTCCAAATCTTGACAATTTTTAGGTGGGATTCGGACAAGTTAAAAATAATCTTTCTGACGTTTCTGAATTTTTAGATGAGGATTGGTTATTCGTATTATTTGGATTCATCGGACTACAGTTCTCATCTTAAGTGTAATTATCACTACGTTTCGGCCGATGTAACTTCTGACTTTCTTCAGATGTATCTTGTCGAACTACGGAATGTTCATGTCGAATTCGAGTTTGGATGGAATTTCGGACGAACTCCTTTATTTACTTCACGGGGTAGCGTGTTTTTGTTCCGTCAGTCATGACTGGATAGCGGTCCTAAGTACTTTGAAATTGTATTTTTCGGTCGCCCACAATCTAACCTTGCGGGCCCGTAGCGCAGTGATTAGAGTACATGGAAAATCAATTGTAAAAAGTGATATCCTCCTGAAGGTGTTCAATCCTCAGTGTGGCCGACCGAAAAATACAATTGCGAATTATTTAGGACCTCTATCCAGTCATGGCTGATGGAACAAGAGCATGCTACCCCTGTGAAGTAAAAGGGCTCCGCTCGAAATTCCGTCCAAATTTCCGAGTTCGTCAGAAACATTCCAAAGTTTGACAAGATACACCCGAAGAAGGTCGGAGGTTACATCGACCGAAACGTTGTGAAAAAACACACTCAATATGAGAACAGAAGTCCGATGAATCCGAATAAGAATCGTTTTTAATACCAGCCTTCACTTTCTTTTAATCGTATTTTCCACTTTGAGATGTAACGTTTCTGATGAACCCTTTACCCATGTCTTGTTGAATTGATTTAAGTGATATTCATGCTACTAACCATGGTGTAAAAAAAATCAAGCTTTTTAATTATTTCAAATTCGGCATGACGCAGTGATTTCACTATTTTCCTCCTTATTTTCTCCCCCCCCCTCACTCCGCCAGCGTTTGGTAAAAGATAGAAATTTTCGCAACATTTCACAGACATCATCACTCTCACCAGATCTTTTTCTCGTAGTTTTATTTTTCTTGTCTCTTCATCCATCTGTCTCGCATGTCTCCTGATTATTTAACAGATGGATAGACGAACTAACTTATCAGATGTCGCGCCAAGTGCATTAACGGTAAATCACCCCCACTTGTTTTCTGTCACCTTAGCTACGTGAGACATGACGCTCAGCTTAATTGAGATTTCATATTATCTTCCTATCATCCAGCATCCGGTTTAGGTGATGCGCATCAATTATTTTACCATTCTTAGGATGCCACTGCTACTTCCGCAAAACTCGGGAGTACATCGTATTTTTATCGTCTTGACACAATTATTTGTTACTTGTAAATTAATTAATCAATATGCGTTTGAATTATTGATATACAATAAAATCCGAAACGTAACATTGCAGCTACAAAGGAAATAAATAAATAAACAAATAAAAATCCAGGTTGGCATTTTTTTCTTTTGTAACAAGATTTTGTTATACTTTTTCTTTCGTCTCGTCTCCACTTAAATCTTTCGCCATCGTCCCTCTCGCACGGTCTACACTTTTCTTCTATCTAACGCCGGCCGTAGCAAGCTATTTCAAGCCTTCGACTTTACACGTCCATTTTTTTTCGACGTCGCACACTTCCTAATTGGCATATGCGCATTTTTCGACTACTGCTGCTGCCGCCGCTAATCTCTTCGCAAGCCAGCGATCTTTCTCTGCTGCTGCTGTTATTTTCCCACGCGTTCATGTGCTCTGTTACAAATAGAAGTCCATACATTTCCGATCATTTTAATTTGATCTTCAAAATTTTTGCGATATACACCTTCAAATTTTGGACAGATATTGTTTCTTATTTATTTATTTTTTTTTTCATATATTTTTTGTGTAGTCGCTTTTTTCTGGTTGAAGTCCATATTATGTAAAAATGGTATCAGGATGGACAGTCTCGGCTAAAAGCAGTGACACGCAGCAAGACAATAAGACAATCTTACCGATTCAAGAGACTTCCGGTTTTGAAATTTTTCGGAAGTAAGTGGCGTTACTTAATCTGAAGACCACACTATATCATGTCTTTTACTTAATCTATTATTCTTTACTAGTTTATACTTACGTAGTTTAGTTAGATTTGGATAAATAAACATTTTGTCATTGTATTTATTTTATTTCATTATACAGATTGTCCTAAATTGACACATTTGTTGACCCAAAAAATTAAATAACAATTAAATTAAAAAAAAAAAATTTTAGTTTTTAAATGTAGGTAGAACGCCATTTTATTTCGCACAGCCTTAAATATTAAATCGGCCGAATGTTTCCCATCAGTGCTAACACACGATTGTTGACGTTCACGAAAGTTTTAAATAACTTGATTTTATCATGTCGGGTGGAATAGCAGCAATTTCAAAATAGCTCATTTCAATTCTTCAAGAGATCGAGGACTGTGGCCGAACACTTGAATCCAAGTATCCCCACAAGAAAAAATTGCAGGGGTTTAGATCAGGCGATCTGGCAGACAAACCAATATCACCAGATTCAACAATCCAATTCATAGGGGTATTTTTTAAAAAATGCATAAATACAAGCATAAATAAATTTGACCTTAAATAAAATGTCATTCTACGTACATTTAAAAATGAAAAAAAAAATTATTTAATTACTATATACTTTTTTAACGTACAAATGTGTTGGATGTTTTTGAAACATCATCTAAATATGCAAAATTCATACATTTTAACTATCTTAAATAAATAATCGTATATTTTCTTTTCCATTTAATTTATATTTTTAAAAGTATATTACTTTCAGTATTTCTATTAATAGACATTCATTAAAAAAAGAATTCATAAAAACATAGCTATTAAAGTATTTTCTGTAAACATCTTTGAAGAGAAAATAATTAGTTGTTGAATATTATGTGGTGACCTACATATCCACGGAAACTTCAGATTAAGCAACGCCGTTTACTTTTCACGAGTTTCAAAACCGGAAGTTGCTTTGATCGGTAAATACACAAAATCGCCCAAAATGAAATAGAGATTTGGGAATGCTATTGTTGACAAAGTTGTGTCGTTTGTTTTTGTGTACTTATTTACTGGAACAACCATAGCATTTAATAATCCCAAACGAGGCTGTCATGCAACAGATAAACTAACATTTTTATAATTCCATTCTTATCCGACCCTTCTTTCCAATCGTATTAACTTGTTCAACTTTAAACACCTTAAACGTTGCATCTCTTTCCCCTTATTTACTCCTTACATTCCGTGATCTATGTTTCTGACAAAGAGGGGAAAATTGCTGGTTTTGGGGTTGGAATCTATCCATCGAAAATTTATTGTTGACTAGTTTTTGATCTTGAAATTTTTTTAAAGCGCCTTACATCAACTGGCTTCATACCTTGTCTGGAGCGATTTCCATAAAAAATGTAATAATAAAAAAAACACTCATCTTGTTCCTTTCCATAAATACATCTGCAATTAAGTCCTTTTAGTAAGGGGGTTAAATTATTAAGCAATGAGATTCTTTCTTCTGAAAGAAGGGCAAAAGATAAAATCTGTCGCCCGTCTTTTTTTTTATTATTTGGACGATGGCTTATCAGAGCCCTTTTTTTTTTCGCCCACTTCAGGCGCTCCTCTGAAATGAAGATGCCCATTGAAGACATAAAAAAGCAGTAAGAGATATTTAAGAACATAATACAAGCACCTAAAAAGTATAGTTTTCAATTGCATGCCTATAAAGAAGCCAGCATAATGAAAAGATAACCTGAAAAATGTTATGTTCAATTGAAAAGCATCTCTCCTGAGATAGGGTCATGATGGTTGATTGCTCTACTTTGTTTCTGTGTGCACTTGCCCATGTTAGCAAGTGGTACTGGTACCTTCTGGCTCGTTTTTCATTACTACTATTGTTCGAAAAAGCTTTTCTATTTAGATGTTGTTGCCCCCTGCTCTTATTTTAAATTATTCTCTTCTGCATTACCTCGGTTCCCCCCTTTTTTTATTTAAAAAATAAAACTTTCAAAGTGTGTGCAAACCAATAAAAGGGAACAATTAGTGGTAGGTGTCATTTAAAAAAAAATCTCTTCAACTTGAAGTTGTTTGGCTATCTTTGCCCGGTGGCGTTCTTATACATTTTCTTTTCACATATGCCAATGCACTTCTCTCTTTAAAGATGGAGTCACTTAACCAATAACCTCCGAATCAAAATTTTCTGTTTTTGTTAATATTTTATCTTTGATTTTTTCATTGTTTTCGTTCTGTTTTTAACCGGTTTTTATCCTTGATAATGTTCTCGCTCACTCTCTCTCTCCCTCTCTCTCTCCCTCTCCCTCTTTACCCCCGGTCTCTCTCTAACGCCCCCAGTCTCTCTTCCCTCTTTACACTTTTCTTCCCTTTTCTCCCGTTCTCCATATTTCTCTTCTTTCTTCACTCTTTTTCTTTTTCCCTCTTCCTCTCTTCTCTCCCCCTTCCTCTCTTCTCTCCCCCTTCCTCTCTTCTCTCCCCCTTCCTCTCTTCTCTCCCCCTTCCTCTCTTCTCTCCCTCTTCCTCTCTTCTCTCCCTCTTCCTCTCTTCTCTCCCTCTTCCTCTCTGCTCTCCCTCTTCCTCTCTGCTCTCCCTCTTTCTCTCTGCTCTCCCTCTTTCTCTCTGCTCTCCCTCTTTCTCTCTGCTCTCCCTCTTTCTCTCTGCTCCCTCTTTCTCTCTGCTCCCTCTTTCTCTCTGCTCCCTATTTCTCTCTGCTTCCTCTTTCTCTCTGCTCCCTATTTCTCTCTGCTCCCTCTTTCTCTCTGCTCCCTCTTTCTCTCTGCTCCCTTTTTCTCTCTTCTCTCCACCTTCCTCTCTTCTCTCCACCTTCCTCTCTTCTCTCCACCTTCCTCTCTTCTCTCCACCTTCCTCTCTTCTCTCCACTCCCCCTCTTCCTCTCTTGCCACTCCCCCTCTTCCTCTCTTACCACTCCCCCTCTTCCTCTCTTGCCACTCCCTCTCTTCCTCTCTTGCCACTCCCTCTCTTCCTCTCTTGCCACTCCCCCTCTTCCTCTCTTGCCACTCCCCCTCTTCCTCTCTTGCCACTCCCTCCCTTTCTCTCTTGTCACTTCCCCTCTCTCTCTTGCCCCTTCCTCTTTTTCTACTTTCCATCTTCATCTTTTCCACTACCCCCTCTTCGTCTGTCTTCACTTACTTTTCTCTCTTTACCCATTTCCTCTCGCTTCACCACTTTTCCTCCCTCTTTACCTCCTTTTTTCTTTTCTTCCTCCTCTTCCTCTCACTCCATCGCCCCGCCCGTTTCTTTTTCCCCTTATATCTTTGGTCTGTTTTTCTCTACACTGTCTGTATCCCTACCAATTTCCTTCTTTTTCATTATATATATATATATATATATATATATATATATATATATATATATGAAAGAGAATAAGGATGGCTAACGGGGTAAAAGTAAGCTAAAAAATTCAAAACAGATATAATTTTCAGTTTTTGTGTAAAGGAATATAACGTTTACATATAACTAGTGTATGCGCCGAAATGTTATTGATGTTTTCGTGTACGTGTGAAATCAATGATTTTCTGAAGAATAAATTCTACATTTTATATAAAAATCAATATAAAAACATAAAAAAAATCAATATAAAAAAACATTAAAAATGAATATGAAAACAAAAAAGTCAATATAAGAAATATAAAAAAGTCAATATAAAAAACATTAAAAAATCGAATATAAAACATACAAAAATCGAATATAAGAAACATAAAAAAATCGACTATAAAAACATAAAAAATCGAATATACCAAGATTAAAAAAATGAATGAAAACATTAAAAAATGAATATAAAAACATAAAAAATCAATATAAAAAACATAAAAATACAATACAACAAATCAAGCAAAAAAAAATCTTTTTTCCAGAATTATTAAAAAAATATTTAACTTATATTTCTTTTTTGACTGAATTTAAAATCAACACAAAAGATTATTCAAACGTCTGTTTATTTCAAATCATCAATAACTTAAATTTTTATCACATTTTCGAAAAAGTTCTGAAAATATTATCCAAATAAAAAAAACACAAGGGTAAAAGATTTAGACGCAGTAGTTAAGTAAAAATGTTAAGGTTAATTTAATATTTTTGTCAAATTTATATTTTTGGACGTCAAATGTTTTATAATAAAATCAAATTAAATTTTCCACATGTAAGAGCTCTAAATGAAATAGATTATGATAGTGATAATCGTCCATATGGACTTCCACTGTCGATTCAGTAGGAATGGATTTCACTGTTTTAATGTTTTTGATTTAAAAGAAAGTAAACGTAAACAATCACGGTGGCTTGGCGTCATGATCAGCAAGGGTGACCAGGCGCAATTGTTACGAGAAAACTATTTGCTTAGTATTTTTTATATAGATTATATATTTGATATATAAGCGTGTGTGTGTGTACAACTCTCCTACAACTCCTGGACCGATCATGACCAAACCTGGCATGATAATGGTCCCCCCACCTAGGGATGGTGCACACTATTTCTCAAGGTTAATAGTCTATGTATATATATATATATACTCTCATAGTCTATGTATATATATACTCTCCTACAGTCCACACCAATGGATTGATCATAACCAAATCTGACATGGTGATGGTCTTCAACCTAGGGATGGTGCGCACCATTTTTCAAGGTAAAAAATTAAAATCATATTTGGTTCGGCTCTTACATTTACTTACTGCAAGGATACCCCCGAAGCGTGTATATATTTACTAGTATATATAATATATATATATATATATATATATATATATTTATATATATATATATATATATATTACTTTAGATTGAGTTTTAACAGTTCACAGAAATTTTATTGTGAGGGCATGCCCCTATACCTTCTCTTCCTTACTACTTCTCTCTTTTCCTATTTCTCCTCTCTGCCTCTGTACCTTCTTCTCACTTCTACCTCCTTCTTTTCTCCCCTCTCTCCGTCTCTTGTCCTTCCCTCCTTTCTCCTCCTCCTCTTCCTCTCGCTGTCTTTCCCTCTTCTCTTTCCCCAGTCGCACTTTCTTACTTCCCTCTCTCTCTCTCTCCCTCTCTCTCTTCCTGCTTCTTGTTCGTGTCCGTCCCTCTCCCCTCTCGTCTCGACTACCTCGTATCTTTTCCTCTTACTCCTTTTTTTTCTCATCCTCTCTCTCATTTCATCTTGTTACTCCTCTATCTATCCCTGCTCCCTTACGCTCATCTTCGCCTCTCTCTTCTCTCATCTACATCATTCCATTCCTCTCAGGATCTATCATTCGTATTTAATTAGCTATCCGCCTTTCCTCCGACCATCTAACATATCCATGTACAAATGAAATGTGCATGGTGACAAACAAACAAGGTAACAAACATCACTTATTTAATCGGACAATCAGAATCAAACCGACTGCGAAAGGTCAGAATAGGCTGGCTCATATGAATTTTTTCAACACTTAATAATAATAATAATAAACAAGAAAAATAAGAAATAATTAATAGAATAATAATAAAATAATGATTAATAAGAATATTTACATTGAAAATAATAAAAAATGACTAAAAAATAATAAATAATAATTATTATTAAATACTAATAAGAAGGAATAATATTCCCATAATGCTTGAACTGAAATGGACAAATAAGATGAACAAAAATATACCTTTCTTTTAGATATTCTATATAGATAATTCTATTACATGCTGAGGAAATAAATTAATACATGATTATCCAACAGATTGAGTTTATCCGTCCGCCATCCATTTCCTTCCCAATTATTTTCTTACATTTTCACAGCTTGAGATTTGCCATTATTTTCTAGGAGAATGTTTTAAATGTCTACCCCGTATACCACACAAGGTACATGCAAAAAAAACCTATTACCCAACTCTATCTAACGGACAAAGAAGAATAAGAAAAAGGAAGCACCGAGGAAAAATTTGCTTTTAACCTTTTTTGAGGGGGGAAGACTAGTTTTTGTTGTGTATGATTGTTTGATATATTGTCCCTTTTTAAGTGAATATTAAAAAAAAACGTTTTTATGTTTGAATCAATAATAAAGACCACCGTTGCTTCTGCGATATAAATGTGAACCTGATTCTTTAAAATGGACAGCTCTTCAGAAGTAGGAATTCTAAGAAGACATTCCAAAATGCAACTTCATAAAGAATTTGGTGGTGGACTCGATGACCTTTGTTTACGAATGCCTTTTTCTGTTTGGTGTTGTTTCTTTACATATTTTTTTTAATTCATGGCAGCTGTTCAGTCTTGAGAAAAAACAGATAGCCCCTATAGGATTGCTGTGCCCGTAATTGTGAAACAAGGGTTGGGCAATCTCTAACCACACCTTTCCTAAATCGGCACTGCTTGAATCCAGTGGCAAAGAGAAGTCCAGGACAACTGTAGAATATGTCGAAATAAAAGAGCACATACAGCGCCTGGTATTTCTTAATTGTCACTCATTTCATTTGCTTAACTACGCTGATTTAACGGAGACCAGTGTATCAACGTGATTATGCCTTATTTTGTATTACATAGACACGAACCGACATATATGAATGCTGTATATGAGTGCGTATCTATATGCACGGGCAGATAAATTATGATGGGAAGGTGATTCATTCTCCATCCTGCAACTCTAAGATGTTGCTAGTCTCTTTCTTTCTCTCTCCCTCTCTCTCTTCTACCCTTAGTTCCAAGTCAGCTGTTCGACTGAGCTTTAATATTAGGTCCCTGCTTGTAAGATATTCACAGCTAGAACTCTCCTTGCTACCACAACGGAAAGTAACTTTCTTTTCTCCGTTTAAGTGTCTAGCGTCCGACAAAAGTTTTATGCACAAAGCTGCTTTGCAAAGGCTTACGCCTATGGAGCACATTACCTAGGAACTTCTTCGTAGAAGCGAGGAAAACGCATACAGCTTGCACAAAACTATAGTGACAATTCATAGTCAAATCAATGCTAGATAGTCATATTAACTATGACATAATTGTTAACGCAGTCTTTCGTAACTTAACAAAGACGTTCTGGTCATCAATAGACAACCCGAGCATTTGGACATCAAACCGGGTATTTCTCTGTCCTTATGCATTTTTGTTAAAAAAAAATCAATAAACTAAACGCAAGTTTGCGGAACCAAAACTAATATTTGGATAGCAGATTAAGCTGAAATGAAATAAATAGGAATGTATTTATGGGGACTTAATTGTTTCTCTTATAAAAAAGAGCTTTTTTGATAAATGAAGACCAGAGAATGAAAATAGCTCCAGGGAAAATTACCCAAAAAGCATTTATTGCTTCAGGCAACACAACGGGGTCCTTCCCTTTCCGCTTAAACCTTAAATGAAAGAGAGAGTGGAACGACAGAGAGAGGAGATGAAAGCTAGTGGGAGCGAGAGATAAAAAGAGAGAGGGAGAAGCGCGATAGTTTTGCTTATTTTTCAATCAGAAAACAATCTTTCATATAAAACCAATAAATAAATATATACAAATGTATTGATAAAAAGGACCGTAGGCAATATTCCTGAACCATTATTCCTAGGTTTTTTTTTTTTTTTTTTTTTTTTCTTTTTTACTCACGTTGTCAGACCCTTATGGAAATACAGGCTGTTTTGACCTCTATCAAGATGCCATATTCCCTGAAGGCAATTATTTTGAAGGTTTGCTGAGCTTAAAAAGAATTTCCAATGGACCTCAAACTGAAAACGAATTTTTCAGACGTAAATAGAAAATAACAACAACAAAAATGTGTAATAAAATATAGAATAAACCGCAAAATATATATTAATACATTTTGTAATGTTTTGTTTTATTTTCTCTTGTTTCTTTTTTGATTTTTTTAAATCTACTTTTCTTTCTATTCACATTCAAAAACAAGTCTATTATTCTAATGCTGGTTTTTGAGGATGGAAAAAAAATCTTAAAAGGCATAGAAACACCTGCTAGCATAACGTATTGTCTTCAGAAACAGGCGAGATAATACGTAACCTAAAAGTTGCTGAAATTTCTTCAATTTCCATTTCGTAATTACATGAAAAATGAATTCAAACAGTTTTATAAACACGTATAAGAATAAATAAAAAAAATATTAAT
The DNA here is from genome assembly GCF_053919585.1 of Euprymna scolopes. NCBI lineage: Eukaryota > Metazoa > Mollusca > Cephalopoda > Sepiida > Sepiolidae > Euprymna > Euprymna scolopes. The sequence goes on along the minus strand of NC_136484.1, from coordinate 174,062,250 downwards.
GCTCCATTATCGCCGTATTAGCCTTTTTGACATTCACTGTAAACATTATTCAATGAATTTTATTTTAAAAATAAAAAAAAATTCTTGGCTATTATTTGAAAGAAGAATAGTATGAAAATTAGCAATGACTTACACAAAAAATGTCATGGTTTTACTTTGGTTTAGATGAGGAAAATATGTTGTAATTACAAAGAGAATAAGGATAATGCTATAAAATATTAGTATAACATGGCTGTTACAATTTACTTTAGTAATTCTTAAAAATAAAACATTACCTTAGTAATTCCTAAAAATAAAACCTTACTTTAGTAGTTCCTAAAAATAAAACCTTACTTTAGTAGTTCCTAAAAATAAAACCTTACTTTAGTAGTTCCTAAAAATAAAACCTTACTTTAGTAGTTCCTAAAAATAAAACCTTACTTTAGTAGTTCCTAAAAATAAAACCTTACTTTAGTAGTTCCTAAAAATAAAACCTTACTTTAGTAGTTCCTAAAAATAAAACCTTACTTTAGTAGTTCCTAAAAATAAAACCTTACTTTAGTAGTTCCTAAAAATAAAACCTTACTTTAGTAGTTCCTAAAAATAAAACCTTACTTTAGTAGTTCCTAAAAAATAAAACCTTACTTTAATAATTCCTAAAAAATTTAACCTTACTTTAGTAATTCCTAAAAATAAAACCTTATTTTAGTAATTCCTAAAAATAAAACCTTATTTTAGTAATTCCTAAAAAATAAAACCTTACATTAGTAATTCCTAAAAAATTTAATCTTACTTTAGTAATTCCTAAAAAATAAAACTTCAAATAAATAAATAAAATCCGGGTCGGGATTTTGTTCTTCCTAATTTGCATATGGGTTTTTTTCTTACAGCTGCTGCTATTTTCCACCGCGCTCATACGCGCTCTGTTACATTAGGTGCTAATGTATTATAGCGATACAAATTTAAAGATGACTTTAGAACACTAAAACTTACACATTCGAAAAATAATTTTGAATATAATATCTACCTCTTATTATTGATATACTTGTACATTAATTTAGATCGTTAATCCTATTGTTTTTTTATCTTAGTGGTTACTTTCAACGTTTTGGCCAGTATAACTTCCGACCGTCTTCTACTATATATAATTCTAAGTGTTATTGGTGAAGAAAGTGTTCTTCTAACGAGTATGGTCGTTAGGAATAAAAAGCTCTTGTCTATTTCTTTTTGTATAAATAAAAGTGAGCACTGGGGAAAATTGGTTTTTAACCCCTTTTTTTCAGAGGCTTGGATTTATTGTGCATGTTTAAGTGATATATTGTCCCTTTTTAAGTGAATGATAAAAAAACCGTTTTTCTGTTTGTACTTTGGAGAATAAATAATAAAGACAATCGCTGCTTATGAGATAAAAAAAATCTGCTGCATTTTCCATTTAGATGTGGTGTTTATATATTTTTTTATGTTTTGGTGTGGTGTTTATATATGTTTGGTGTTTTGGTGTGGTGTTTATATATGTTTGATGTTTTGGTGTGGTGTTTATATATGTTTGATGTTTTGGTGTGGTGTTTATATATGTTTGATGTCTTGGTGTGGTGTTTATATATGTTTGATGTCTTGGTGTGGTGTTTATATATGTTTGATGTCTTGGTGTGGTGTTTATATATGTCTGGTGTTTTGGTGTGGTGTTTATATATGTTTGATATTTTGGTGTGGTGTTTATATATGTTTGATGTTTTGGTGTGGTGTTTACATATGTTTGATGTTTTGGTGTGGTGTTTACATATGTTTGATGTTTTGGTGTGGTGTTTATATATGTTTGATGTCTTGGTGTGGTGTTTATATATGTTTGATGTCTTGGTGTGGTGTTTATATATGTTTGATGTCTTGGTGTGGTGTTTATATATGTTTGATGTCTTGGTGTGGTGTTTATATATGTTTGATGTCTTGGTGTGGTGTTTATATATGTTTGATGTCTTGGTGTGGTGTTTATATATGTTTGATGTCTTTGTGTGGTGTTTATATATGTTTGATGTCTTTGTGTGGTGTTTATATATGTTTGATGTCTTGGTGTGGTGTTTATATATGTTTGATGTCTTTGTGTGGTGTTTATATATGTTTGATGTCTTTGTGTGGTGTTTATATATGTTTGATGTCTTGGTGTGGTGTTTATATATGTTTGATGTCTTGGTGTGGTGTTTATATATGTTTGATGTCTTGGTGTGGTGTTTATATATGTTTGATGTCTTGGTGTGGTGTTTATATATGTTTGATGTCTTGATGTGGTGTTTATATATGTTTGATGTCTTGGTGTGGTGTTTATATATGTTTGATGTCTTGGTGTGGTGTTTATATATGTTTGATGTCTTGGTGTGGTGTTTATATATGTTTGATGTCTTGGTGTGGTGTTTATATATGTTTGATGCCTTGGTGTGGTGTTTATATATGTTTGATGTCTTGGTGTGGTGTTTATATATGTTTGATGTCTTGGTGTGGTGTTTATATATGTTTGATGTCTTGGTGTGGTGTTTATATATGTTTGATGTCTTGGTGTGGTGTTTATATATGTTTGATGTCTTGGTGTGGTGTTTATATATGTTTGATGTCTTGGTGTGGTGTTTATATATGTTTGATGTCTTGGTGTGGTGTTTATATATGTTTGATGTCTTGGTGTGGTGTTTATATATGTTTGATGTCTTGGTGTGGTGTTTATATATGTTTGATGTCTTGGTGTGGTGTTTATATATGTTTGATGTCTTGGTGTGGTGTTTATGTATTTTTGCGATGAGGATTGTTAAAACTATTGTTCTTATCCTGGTTATTATTCTCACAACGTTTCGACCGATGTAACCTCCGACCGTTTTCAGATGTATATTGAAGACCATCGGCGGTTACACCGGTCAAAACGTTGTGAAAATAGCAACCAAGATGAGAACAATAGTCCAAAAATTACAAAAAAAAATTATCAATTCTTATATCAAATATGTACAAAAAATAACATTTCTTTTTGTAATCTTTATTTATTTAAACTCATCGAGAGTGGAAAATGTTTTCTTTGAAATATACATAATTAATTGTGAACGTGCACGGAGGAAGCAAAAATAATGAACCACATGAAGCCTATATTTGATAGTAAGAATAAAAATGGTATATAAGAATGAACACTGGAAGTAGAAGTATATTTGAGTTCTTTTAAATGTATTGCGGTTGGTAAAAGCTATAGCTATATATATATATATATATATATATATATATATATATATATAGCTATAGCTTTTACCAAGCATATATAAACACCACACCAAGACATATAAAGCTATAGCTATATATATATATATATATATATATATATACCAAGACATATAAAGCTATATATATATATATATATATATATATATATATAGCTTTTAGCAACCGCAATACATTTAAAAGAACTCAAATATATATATTGTTGATTATCGATTTCCTGGGTAAATAACTAATCCTGCGTGATTGCCTACACTTGCATTAAAGCTATATGACGTTCTATTATCTATTATTTAAAAACTTCCAGAATTTTGAAACTTTGACTAGCAACCAGAGAGAGCATATATTTGCAAGACGGAATAAAAAACAGTAAAGCAGGAATGAAGAATGGGAACAGGAGTATATAAGGGTTCTTATTAATTTCCTGGCGAGGTTTGTTTGCACTGAAGAAAAACGTGCTAAATGATTTCACGGTCAGGAATTTAGTAACAGAAACTTGATTGTCAGTGTTAAAAATGGTGACCTGATTTAGTAACAGAATTCGGCCGTCATTTATCCATATATTTTTTTTAATATGGTGGAAAAGACATGAAAGGAATAAGCAGTAAAAAAACGCGAAAAGGAAAAAAATGGCGGTGATTACAAAAACCATTTGAAAGAAGGACTTTATTTAATGGCACGTAAAAAACATTTCCCATCATTTATATTGATAATATGAGGCAACAAATTTGTTAAATGATCCATTATATGTTATTTAAATTTCATTTGTGTTTCCGATTTCTTTTTATCTTCATTGCAACTTTAAGAAACTGTGATATTAATTTTCATTATCATCGTATGGCTTGTATGCCAGTAAGTTTAGTACAGTAGAACCCCGGGATACGGCATTAAAATTAGTAACAAAGTACAGTAAAGTATATAATGCACATGTATATAATCAAATAACATTATAAATAACACTGTAAAGCGCGGCAAATACTGTAACCAGGGGTCGGAAAACATGGTATTCCACATCGTAACCTGTAAAAGCCGTATCCTAGGGCCACTGTATCCTAGGGTTCTACTGTATTTAATTCTGTTATGCGTCCATGCATCTATATACGAGGGTCTGTCTGTCGGACTATCAGACTTAAGTAGATCTGGTCTTCGGATTAAGATAAGTGTAGTATCTGTTCTGATTCTACACTTCAGTTAATTTGTTCTTAGACAATGTAGAGGAAACCTTCTATACTAAGGCAGTGTTTATTTTCGTCTACTTCCAGTGTGCCCCTGTTTGAGGAGCTGGTTTTCATCTACGTTAAAACTGCCTTTGTGTCAAATATTGCTTTCGTGGGGAAGCAAATAAATAACGATACTATTGATATCTTTTTTTAATATAATAGAACGGATAACCCAAAACAGCTCTATGATAAAATGTCAGTCTGTCACCGCTCAGAAAGTTATTTAAACACATGGATGAAGCGTTGGATTGAATTTGTTTGAGATAGGGTCCCCATTTCTTTTTCTCAGCAACCTCTCTCTCGCACACGTGATATTGCTAGTCTCAGTCTTTTCTATAAATACTAATATGGTATGTCTTTGTCATACTTTTCTCCTCTATTCCCTGCTTCCATTGTCCCAGCTCGTTTGATTCGTTGGTTTATTGATCTTTATCAAATCGCTGTTTTGATACCACATTATAATAACAACTCGTTATTCCAGTAGCTTATTTCCAAGAACTACAAGATTGTCACTCTATTCCTACTGACTGTTTTCCTCCTACGTTTATACTTGATCTTTGCAAGGCAAACTTAAGATACAAATCGTATTGGATAGATATTTTCTTTAACAGAATGGATGACTTAAAACATCTCCATGATAGGCCGCTAGTTTATCATTGATTATATGCACAGAAATGTATTTATACAACAATAGCATTCACCCTAGGTCAATAGAACCAGTTCCTTCCAAGGAGGGAATTTCTAGGAATATAAATTCACGATGTCTCCAATCATATGTATATCCCCGTTAGGGAAATGACAACGTTAGGTTTTTGCAGTGCTTGAAGTATCTATGTCCTACATATCGTGGCTGGTATTCCCAGATAATCACTATATTGGTACTGATAAGGCTCAACTTTGCTTAACTTCAATTATCTATCGAGAACCGGTGTGCTAATGTGATAGTGCTATATATCAAATTTATTTATACACTATGATGAAGTGTTAGAGCGAATTTACCAGATATAGGGTTCCCCATTTAATCTCGGATAACGTTTGATTTTCTTGCTAGTATTTATTATTTAAAGTATATACACACATAATATTTATTATTTAAAGTATATGTGCATATAGTATTATAAGGCTGTATATTGTGCATATGTATTTTCAGTATTTACTTCAACATTGTTCAATACATGAGTGGAGCTTAGTTTTAGTATAAAATATATTTCTGGAAAGTAAGCTATAAAGAAAAGTATATGCTCCATTTCCCAAGGATATCATCAGGATAAATACATGGTAGTATTGTTTATCGTTTGTTGTTTTTGAAGCATGAAAACGATGTTTTTTTATGTATTTAATATTTTATTTTTTTTTATATTTCAAGCGATCCTCCGCTCTTGTTCACAAAAAAGATAACAACCGCTTGAAATATAAATAATAAAATATTAAATACAAAAAACATCATTTTCATTCCTCGAAAAACCTGATAACCTTGAAATTACTATTTTAGAAGCATATGTGGACTTTTAATACACACACACACATATATATATATACATACAATTTACATCGCTTTCCGGAGACCACCGGGAACTGCCGATTCGAATCCAGTTTCGCTTTTTCATACTGAAAAGCGAAAGATACACGCGACAATCTAAAAAACCGGGAAAAATAGCGCGTGAAAGTCGGGCAAATTAAATACACACGCGACCCCCGTTCGTAACTTATATTATCATTTAGACAGCATATAAAAAGTTTTAAGAAGGAATGAGCCGACCGAGAAGTCCAGCGAAGAAAGCCTTATACAGACGTACACAAAAAGCGAACATACATACATACATACATACATACATACACACATTTTCGCTTTTATTTTTATAGATTTGTATTAAAATGTATACAATTTTTTTATTTAGACGAAAACATCTGCCTTAAAAAACGTTCTGTTTACACGATCCTACTTTTCCCTGCCCCGATAGACCCTACAGGTGACTTCAGACATGTTTTTTTGCACCTTGACGCTAAACAAACAATTGGCCTCATTCATAGTCTTTTGAAAAAAAAAATAGGCTGTAACAATACATTTTTTTAGTATTGGAAAAGGGCGAGATAGAGGAGAGGCTAATTGTTAGGCCATCACCTGCAGTTAAATCCCATTGTTGTTCTCATTTCGATAATGATGTTCCTTAATTCCGTGTGAGAAGACTCAATTAGACTAAGTGGCGCTATCAATGGTCGGTTGAAGAATTCAACACTTGGAATGTTGCTAATGTGTCTGATTGGAATCGATAGATTGGCCTTTCGATTCGTAGACTTGTTTTGAACACCAGAAAGAAAAGTAGGAGGGCAGATGGAATATGAAGTGTGCAGGTTTGAAGTGAAGTGAGATTGAATCGAAGAATCTGATGAAAGAGAAAGAAAACGTGAGGAGTTAGAGAAGAAAAGTATGCTAGGAAAGAAAGAAAACGCAGTGAATAATAATAAAAAAGAAGAGAAATTACACGAGAAAATGAACGAAAAGAAACGAAGGTAGACAGCGAAGCCGATTAAATCAAATAATCCATTTCTGAAATTGATAATCAAATTTTCTGCTCGAGTTCAAAACTGCAGTTGTTGAATTGATCGTATCATTTGCATTCTAAGGAATACGATGACTGTGAATTTCAGTTCTAGAACATCCGTTTTTCTGGGAATATTTGAAATGTTTTTGGGTAAAGCAAAGATTTCTTATTAGCAGAATCATTATAATCTAAAGTCGCCCATGCATCGAGTATTGTCACATCTTGCCTGGCGCATCAAATATTAGCTTCTCCCTTTTTAGGGTCCAAAAACGGAACTTTTCATTTAATAAATCACACACAATCTATCAAGCACTAGCCCCTGTCCCATCGCCATAATGTTCTTTATGACTAAGTATTTTAATGGACTGTGCTCCAGTGAACTTGCTAACTCTTCAGTATCTCACTTATGTTTCAGTGGCAATTGCCTTGTTTGAGATGAAAGAAAGTAAACTATTTTTTTAAATGTGGCCTACATACATAAGGTTATATTTATAGTATTGACAAAAGAAAACCCAATAGTTATTTACAATTTATTTTCATAATTTATTTTTTATTTCTGATCGATTTCAATATTTTAATATTTAATCCTCCCTTCTCTCTCCTCCTCTCCTCTATCTCTTACTCTTCACTTATCCCCTTCTACTCTTCCCTTGTTCCTCTCCTGTATTATATCCTCCTTTCCATTCCTCCTCTTCTTCCTCCTCTTCCTCCTCTTCCTTTCCATTCCTCTTCTTCCTCTCCCTCCTCCTTTCCATTCCTCTTCTTCCTCTCCCTCCTCCTTTCCATTCCTCTTCTTCCTCCTCCTCCTTTCCATTCCTCTTCTTCCTCCTCCTCCTTTCCATTCCTCTTCTTCCTCCTCCTCCTTTCCATTCCTCTTCTTCCTCCTCCTCCTTTCCATTCCTCTTCTTCCTCCTCCTCCTTTCCATTCCTCTTATTCCTCCTCCTTTCCATTCCTCTTATTCCTCCTCCTTTCCATTCCTCTTCTTCCTTCTCCTCCTTTCCATTCCTCTTATTCCTCCTCCTTTCCATTCCTCTTCTTCCTCCTCCTCCTTTCCATTCCTCTTCTTCCTCCTCCTCCTTTCCATTCCTCTTCTTCCTCCTCCTCCTTTCCATTCCTCTTCTTCCTCCTCCTCTTTTCCATTCCTCTTCTTCCTCCTCCTCCTTTCCATTCCTCTTCTTATTCCTCCTCCTTCCTATTCCTCTTCTTTTACCCCCTCTCCTCCACCCCTTTTCTATTCCCATTCTTCCTTTTTTTTTCCTCCCACCTCTCTTTCGATTCAGTTTCCTTTCATCATTTAAACAATGTTAACTTATAAATCCATTACTTTCCAATATTTTTTACCCTTTCTTCCTCTCAATCTTTGCTTTTTTTCTTTCTGCGTCATACTTTCCTTCCTCTTTTAATTAAAACAAGAACTTCACACGTAAATTAATTTAATAACAGTTGAAAGTATGCCAACCTGTGGCCAGGACTTCGATGAGATTGTTAGGTTTCTAACTTAGAAAGGTCCCTGATTGGATTGGGGTAACTAAGAGGGAGCGGGCGATTTTAAAGGGGAGGTAATGGGCCTTGTATAAAATGCAAGGTAAGATTCAAAATTGATGAGGCACGACTATGGCATTAGGGTGATGGTGGGGTGTGAGAGTGCCTTAGCGTACGTGTGAGTGCTATGTGGTCAGTCACTAATGTTGTCGTCTACCCCGAGGCTTTCTATAAAGCTGACAAACTCAGCCAGCCATTCGACTTCATCCATTGACTAAACCGCTGGCTTAATTGGAGCGCACAATGGCTAGGTTATGTTGGCTAACATGTCGTGCATGTTATTCTGCAGACATTTCCTGGCCGAAGCCTTTGAGTCATCGTCAACACAAAGTCTGGAAACCCTGGCAGTATACTGAACTACACTGCTCAGCCCCTTTATTGAATAAATCCTAACCGACCCCCCTCACCCCCCCCCCGAATAGAAATGAACCCTTGTCAGCCTCATCTTACCCAGACACCGAGCTGGCATCTTATGAGCACTCTGCCATCAAACTCTCATGATGTAATGGCAGTGCGGAGAAAATGAGGAAACGTTGTATACTAGGAAGGGGAGGGGGAGAGAGTAGGAGGGTGGGTGATTAGGATCTGTAGACATAGCCTTTGAATACCCTTC
>NC_136484.1:173935609-174045609 GCF_053919585.1 Euprymna scolopes | reverse complement strand
GTAATATATAAAAGGTTATGTATCTGTCTGTCTCCATATTTTCAAACTCTATCTCCTCCGAAACTACAAGTCGCAGAGCGGCGCTAGGGGCCTCACATAATTAGATTTTTGGCAGGCCGTCCTTTTATGGGTGTTTAGCCGGTAAAATAGTTTTTATGAGGCCAAAAAAAGGGTCAAAATTGTAAAAGTCGTTATACATTTTGTACATTCATCTTAGTTTATTTTTTTATTTTTAATCAGTTCATATGCGTGTCACTTAGGTACAGTGGTAACGTTACCAGCTTTGAATGCTACGGTTTCGGTTTAGGCTGATGGGACCCAAATACCTTTTTTTTTACTTCTGAAATCACGACTCTACAATAATATATACGAAATTTAGACAAAATAAATATATTCTAGTGTATTTTATACCCGGGCAAAGCAGCCCCTTCCCCCGCTAGTTGCCATATATTTTTATAACTTATCCCCTAGCTATGCACCAGTATTGAGCATTATTGAACTGAATACTGAAAACTGATAAAATATCATATACGTATATAATTTGTATGTGCGTGAAAAAAAGACGGAAGAAAAAAATTAAACTCCGGAAGAGATAATCGAAAACTGGAGATTACCGATATTGTTCGGATTAACAAATGTCTTCAGAAAGCGTGAGGATTTTAAATTTATTTAAAAACCCACAAAGCATAGAAAAAAACAAGTCGCACAACGAGACGTTTTTGTCACGTGCATAACTTTTTGAAAAAACAAACAAACTATGCATGGGGAAAAGGGGGAGAGAAAAAAATAAAAGGAAAAAAAAGAACGGAATATATTTTTTCTATTCTTCGGACTACTCTTCTCATCTTAAGTGTTATTTGCCCAATAGTTCGGATAATGTAACCTCCGACCTTCTTCAGATGTATTTTGTCGAACTCTGGAATCTGCATGGAATTCTGAATGGAGGGATAGCATGTTCTCGTTCTGTCAGCCATGACTAGGTAAAAGTCCTACGTAATTCGCAATTGTTTTTTGAGTGTTGCCCACACTTAGGATTGAACCTTCAACCTCCAGAATAATATAACTCTGCATCTGAATTTACCAAATAATACATCCACTAGGCCATGGGTACCATTCGAAATTCCGTGCAGATTCCCAAGCTCGATAAAAAAATTCCAGATTGCGACAAGATTCATATGAAAAAGGTCGGAGGTTACATCGACCGAAACGTTGTGACAATAACACTCAAGATGAGAACAATAGCCCGAAGAATCATAAATGTTGTATATTTGCTAAATGTTGTATTACGGGACATACACACATATATATATATATATATATATATATATATATATATATATATACACACACACAAGTTAGAAAAGCATTTCATCGAAGACATGAAATTTGTTAAACAACCTATTTTACTATAGGCTTTAAAAATATAGGTACAAGATTCAATTTGAAATTTATTTATCTTCAAAGTGCACTTTTATAAATTTTACAAAGTAAGGTATAAAAATTTAATTTAGATTGAATTAAAAATTACCTTGGATTTATTTTATGTAATGTACATTTTGTTGCACTTTAAAAAAAAATCATTGAAAATTTTATATCTATATCATTAATTGCTAGATGAAAGATAATGTTTTTAATTGCAACAAAATGTACAAGTGTTTTTGATATATATGTACATAAGAATACTTTGATAAGTATATTTTAACTTAAATAGGGATGGTATAATAAAATTGTGGGGTCTGCGTTCGCGCCTGACCTCCATAGAATGGAAATACGCACAAACTTTAATAAAGACTTTTCATATCTATCTGTGTAAGTATACTTTGATAATTATGTTTCAGTTTGAAGAAATATGGTATAATAAAATTATGGGGTGTTCGTCCGCACCTGACCTCCATAGAATGCAAATATGTCACAAAGTTTAAGAATTTTTTTTTAATATAGATCCACAGATCTATATACGGGGTTTATCTATTTTATTTTTACTTCCATCATATTTTGCTTTGGTTTTGATACCGCCAAATTCAAAGCTATCTCTTTACAACGCTTCCTTTTCATAACCTATCATACTTTAATAAATCGGTCCATTTTCTGTAGGCTCTTTTTGAACCCAGTCAACGACGGGTACTTTTGCTAGTTTATATATATATATATATATATATATATATATATATATATATATATATATATATATAATGTATATCCAATATCATAAATACATGCTGCTGTTTATTTATGATAACGTAGGAAAATGAATTTTTTCCGAAAACTTGTCTCAAATTTCAGAATTTAAATTCAATTTTTAAGACCTAAACGAAATTTATTTGACGAAGCAAAATTAAGACTGAAATCTAATTGATGGATCAGTTTGAATGGCTTCTATGAAATTCTTTCAAATTTGTAATATTTTGAGGATTTTGACCACTGAGACACCAAGAAACGTAAAAAGCAATAAAAGTTTGAGATGTGTCAAAATAAAAATAAAAAATTAAGTCATTTGGAATAGAAAGTGTCATTTGTAAAAGACAACGTTTCAAAAATTGACCTCCCCCAACTGAATCACTTGCTAAAAATGTTAATTTTGTTGAATTTTTATCAAAAGTCATTGTTGATGAGTGGAGGTGGGAGCCATTTTAAATGTGGGTATTGAAAAAGTTGAATAATTTTAATATTTTGCCTCTTAAAATCTCGTATTACTAAGATGCTTTTTCTTTTCCCTTTTGATGAGTCTTTATGTTTCTGAAAGCTTTGGTCAATCTCTCGTGTTTAAATCTTAAGTGCCTTTTGCATTGCTAATCGCATAGATTGAATAAATGTATCTTAATGCGTTCTGGGGTTAACAAACGATTGAGTAAAAGATATCTTGAAATAAAATAATCCATATTTACTTCCCCCCCCCACTAGGGCAGAGTAAAAACTTAAGGTTGATGTTAAATGTGGAGGAAATCCAGCTCCTCAAAAATGGACACTGGATTAAGACCAAAATAAAAAAATGACTTCAGTTTTTTATAGGTCTTTTCTTCCGACCAAAGGGAGAAATTATTAAATATAATATCAGTACATATACTACACTTTCCTCATAGCGAAATTAATTTATTATAGTTCGTTTTATTAAGATTTAGATTGCTGCTGAGAACACCCCCCCCTATATTAATAAAAAACAAATTCAGAAGAATCTTTTCGTACGTACCTGGGACGGAACGCAAAGGTCATATTCCAAAAATCAGATAAATTGATTTAGTAGTTATATTTCTATAAAGAAAATCATTTTTAAACAATTTTAAGCAATTAATGTGAAATCGTAGATACAAGTTTGAATTATTGTGGAGTTATCTACGCTTGTTTCTTAGCGATGCGAAGCGGTCACTTCTCGGATTCTCATAAAATTTTATTTTCTTAGTAAAAACTTGATTAATTTAGGTGATTTTTGGAATATGATATTTTTATTTCGTCACGAGTAAATGCATCATATAGGTATTTTTTTATTTATTCTTTATGGACAAGAACCACCATTTACTTTTTTAATTGTAGCATATGCAAATAAATTACACATTTTAGAGCAAAAGTACTTTCCATTTTAATTGACGATCTCAATAAACATGCAATCTGTATAATGTCTGTACGCATAAATCCACCATAAACTATGTTACCTTCCATTCATAAAACATACAGAGTTTTTAGATTTTCTAGTTAGACTTAAATAACATTTAAGCTAAAAGATCGATATTTGCTTTTGACTTGTTCTTGCGCTATTTTAATTGACCTAAAAAATATTAGGTTTCAATTTACTCATAAAATAATTATGCCCGTTCGGAAAAGTGTTAGAATGGGCACGTTTGTCATGACGATAAGAATACAAAAAGCCTATGCTATTATATACAAAATAACTTATTACATAATAATTTTGTTTTTAAGCTTATTTAGTCTGTGAAATGAGAACACATTAATACTGGAAAACAATGAAATATGTATATTCTTCACTAACCTCCTTAAAAGAAAACTCACCTTACGTCGTTATATAGTTATACATGTTAAGAAATATCTTTCTTTTATTTTACTAGTGTTTATTCTAAACAAGAAAACGGCCATGAGGCGTAAGGGATCATTGTGAATTTGGGACATTCTAAATGGAGTGTTTTGCAGCGAGATGCTTGTTTACATTACATTTAAACTTCTGCGCGTTGATACACTCAGAGGAAACACGAAGCAAGATTTTATAATTTATATTCTTAAGTTCATTCAGTTAGATTATAAAAGATTTAATAAAAATAAATTGTGGTTGTCCAGAATTCCGTTCATATGCAAATAAAAAAGGATTTTTTGATTTGTATGAGGTACATACCCGTGACTAAAAGTCACGTAAATCAATCAAATAGTTTTATTTTTAAAACACGGAAACAAAATTGTATGTTTGAATTAAGAACGACGATCTTGTGATGCCATTTTGAAAATTTGAAGAAACAAGTGAGATAACTCAAAATCGAAAATCTCGAAAGCCATTATTAATACGGAGAGAGGACTTGAGTTTTTTCTTTATTCATAATCGATTGCTATTCACTGAAAAATGATTTCCTTTATTAAAAACATTACTTGGTCAATTTACTTGATTTTTGGGTACTATATTTTCTTTCCGTCATGCGTACAGACATTATACAGATTGCTTGCTTTTGCATATAGGGGATATTTTGGACAAGCGCCAAATAAATGATTGTTTTTAACATATAAACTTTTTCAGTTTAATTCACATGCTTAATAGAGACGTTTGAGAAATCCGTCGTAGACCAATGCTTCAGTTGTCTCTTATATAAAGGGCAACTATGTTTGTATGTTTAGCTAAAAGTATAAACAACAAAACAAGCACCCACAAATTTTGTATATTTTTCGTCGATGTTTCTATAGCTGCATAATATAAACAATATTTTAAAACAATATTCAATTTTTGTAAGTAAACTGTACCGGGCCGGGAGGGGGTGCAGTCTTTAAACCATTTCAAATGTTATCTTTTATAATATAAAAAAGTCAGTGATTATAATTATTATTTTGTACAATACCTTAAAAAAAGATAGAGGAATGGGCTGGACGGAGGGGGAAAGAGGGGTTAAGGAGGGTGACATGAAAAAACTGGAAAGAAAGACAGATAGAGACGAGGATTGAAAGAGGTAGATAAATAGATTTAATATAGGAATGTTACAGACTTTTTAAAATTTCTTCTATATATTTTTTATGTTCCCCCGGGAGTCGGTACTAAAATGAAATTATAAATGCTAAAAAATAACTTATTGCATAATAGCTTACATTGTTAAACTTATTCCTTTTATAAAGTACTCGATCAATTTATTTGATTTTTCGTGTACAATATTTTCTTTCTGTCACGGATGCGTGCATACAAAGAAAACTGTATTATCTTTTATATATGGAGGAATTCTGGACAAACACTAAATAAATTATATCTTTTATATATGGAGGAATTCTGGACAAGCACTAAATAAATTATTTTTTATATATGGAGGATTTCTGGACAAGCACTAAATAAATATCTTTTAACATAAGCTTTGTTTTCAGTTATACTGACGTGTCGTATAAAGACATTTAGTAATCCATTCATAGACCCTAGATTTAGCTACCAGTAATAAAGTAGAGTTATAAATGTTAAAAGATAACTAATTGCATAATAGTTTATATTCCTAAGCTTACTCATCCCTTTTATAAAATCAGCATCTCCCCTTCATAACACACATCTCTTCATTGTGACTCTCCGGGAAAGACTGTCATACACAGGGTGAAAAGAATTTGATAGTTTTAATGAATTCAGTCAAAAATCTTGCCCTATTACCACTCAGAATCCTTCTGGATTCAAAAGAAAAAAAAATGGGTCGATGAGAAAGTTATTTAACATTGGAAGACATTTGCATTGCCTAGAGGGAATCTCTCCTTTTCCTTTTTTTATTTTAATGAGAGGGAAAATCATACGAGAAAAGCATTGCCCATTATTTGCCTCGGGGTCTACCAGACTGGCAGAGAAAGAGCCAACCACTTTTATACTTCTGCCCTTCTTACACCGCCAACCAAACCCATGGAAGCAACATCTTCAAGCACTGGCAAAATAACCCCGTCTCTTCACAACAGTTCTCTTTTTAATATAAACAAATATTAGAAACAAAAATAGCAAAAATAATTCAAATTTTATTTGCTGGCTGTTTGCCAATGATTCAAGGTGAATATTTAAAATTTTCAAACCTGACTAAGATTCAAGTTGATTCGTTATTATCGTTGACCAATGAAATTCTTTAACAAAAATTGCATTACTGTTTTTGTTTTTGTAATTCTTAGCTCGTTTGTATAAAAGTTTTTAAAGGCAACCAAATATTCTAGTGATTTTGCAATTTATTGTAAGTAGCTTAAATTGTGACTAAGACTGAAAATCTAAAAGAAATGAATCAAGCGTCTATGATAAACGACCATCAATAAAATATTAGAAAAATTACAATATATTTCTTTAGAAGAAAGAAAAGATATGAAAGTGCTTTAATGAATAGATGTAGACCGATTGATAAAGCAGGGTCAGTTAGAAAGTAAGAAAATCCCACCCCTTCACTGTTGAGGCCTCTAGATGCTAGAAAGCCTTCCTCTCTAATAATTTCTCCCCTCTGACTGCAAAACTTTGGAATGCCCCCCTTGATTCCTTGATTATAGTAATATGAAGGAGATTGCATGTAATGTGAATAGATATATCGCTAGTCAACTTCCCACAGTTTTTATAAGACGATCCGAAATAGTAGCTCTTTAGGCCCACGTGGCAATACGCCTTGGTTGGTGTGATAAAGTGTTTTTAAAATGTAGGACCAAGAAAAAGATGCGAAGAAATAATAAGAATGAACGCGAGATAAAATGGCTGAATTAAAACCTGGACAGAGATAGGTTAGGTTCAAATTACTTTTTAGATGTCGTATAACACATGTCAGCATGTAAGCAGACGTAAAGCCAGTGCTGGTGATATAGGAATTGAACGAATATGCTGTATTATCGATGTTGTTAGCAATTGGATATTTCAGATGAAAATCTCTTTTGGTTGCTAGTGTACAAAATGAATCTCAAATTTCTAACTTCGGAAACTTTAGGTCATGTGGTATTAGCTGACCGGTGTCAGATCAAATTACATAGCTTCCACTTTTTTATCCGTGTGCTCTTTCAATCACTCTAACCCGCAATGGAAGGATCGATTTTTGTTTTTTTTTAATTTTAGAAACAAAAATGTTTCTGTTTTAATTGATTTCTTTTATCCTTTGTAACTTTGTCATTTTATTGATCTTAAAAGTCGAACAGAAAAAAATGTTTAAAAAGTAAAAAAAAACAAAAAGAAAACAAACACAATTCAAAGAATTTTCGGAACGAACTGAAAAAATAGTAAAGAGACAAATATATAATAAAAACAATGGTTACAAAAGGCAAAATCAGTTACTCTTCTACCTACGTAGATAAGGTTTTAGTGGATGAAAGTCAGTACTGGCAGCTTTACTCTTTCCAAAAAACATCCTTTTTTATGGAAATATTTTTTCCTTTATTTGAAGTATATCGCCAACAAATACATTGAATCGTTTCACTTGTCATTTCTTTGTGACAAATAGAACTCAGGAAATTCGCTTCTTATTATATTTTTCCACTAAAAGAGCTTTTGCATTTGTTATGGGGTTTCCAAACCTGGCTAATGCTGATTATATCCGTGTTTATTCAATACTACATCATTTGATGCGACATCGGCGAGCTAATACACGTGGATCGAAATTTTCCGAGCCCAGAAATTTGGGATCTCGTTCGTACACTAGCACTCAATGCAAATCGGTTCAGTTTCATTTGAATAATTTATAGCGGCCATTTTGATATGGAGAATGTAATTACTATATTCAACTTTTGTCTCTGTGCCATATCTGTCTGGCCCAATGAGCTACATAATTTCAGTGGTTTTGATCGATCGTTTCTCTCTAACTATTTATTGAAATATATATTGTATTAGATATGAATCAAAAGCTAGTTGCTTGTTGTAGAGATGAGTGACCATTGATTTATGGGCTCAAAATTCGAACTACAGTTGCATTCAAAATTGTGAACATGTGTATATAATCACAATACAGCGATTAAAATAGTTTAAATGAGTATGCACAGCGTAGTATGTGTACTCCTGTAATAAATTCACTTTTTACATACAGGGTTTTTTTACATTACATAATCACTTATCAAGGCCCAGAGACCACTCGAGCATAAGGGTTAAGAGTGTACAGTAGTCAATTCGACAATATATTAATCGTTAGTAATGGAACTTCGATAAATTTCTTAAGTGTAACGGCTCATCAAGAACTTGTTTACGTTGGACTTGAAGACAATCAGATTGTAGTCAGCTGGAAAGCAGGAAAACTGAAGACAATTCCACAGTTTCATAGAAAGAAGCATTGTTCATGGAATCTACGTTTAGGTTTAGGCATCGATTAAGAGGGGGAATTAATGATAGTGTTTTCACCTAGTCGAGTGTTTCTTGTGAAAATTTGGCGAGGGGGACCATAGACTGAAGCTCAGTCGAGCACATACCGTGAAAATAATGATAAAGCAGAGACAAACTCGCAACATCTCTTCTGTGAGATAGAGGTTGCGGGGAAGAGAAAAGGACATCTCCTACGAGGCTACGAAGTCTATTTTGAACTCTATCAAGGCAGGACAAGTCCGTTCTAGCAGATCCTGCCCGGATGTGGCAACAGTACTCCATCCTTGGACGTACCTGGCTCTTATATAGATAGAGAATTGCATCAGCAGTGAGAGATTGGATCGATAGAAAGATCCCACCATTTTTCAAGCGGCCTTAGCAACAGATTTGATGTACGTGTTGGAACAAATAATGAATTAGCCCCTTTGAAATTCAGTCTTGTGAAGATCTCCAATAGTTTGTTGTTGAAACAGTTATCCAGATGATTGTTGTAATTTTTGGTGCTGCGGTTTTGTACTCTTTCTTCACAATCCTTACGAACTCTTTCAGACAGCTTCAGTTTTCTTTCAGAATTTGTTTAAAGGGCGATGTTTTCCCTTTCATATTCTTCTTAGATTTTATGTGATTAAAAGAAATAAGATTTAGTAAAAAAAAAACTAAATTAAATAAAAAAGTACTTCATGTTTGTCCACACCGTTACCACAAGGATGAACATGTAATGATTTCATTTTCTTTAATTTTTTTTTGTTTTTAGTAAATCTTACTTGATTTAGTCACAACTTCAATCTAGTTATCTCATACGTGTAACCGCGTTTCATAATATATTTCGAGGTAAGACCTCTTTATCAAATGATGCATGATGATTCAACGTTTAATTATCAAAGTTATATTCAGGAGTGAAATACACACAGATGATAAGTTTATTAATATAGATTTAACTAGAAAATGCATGAACTCTGGATGTTTAATAATTTTCGGTTATGGAATGAGAAAGATTAAAAATATTTCTGTATCCATTGAAAAGGTAAAGGACGTAGATTGATGATCGTGTGGTTACCCGGATGGAAATGCCATTGTTATACGCAAGTGATTAGCTAGATTTTCGCCCAATCAATCAAATACACATCAGGACTTGCTGGCACTTTCTCTCTGATTTAATCTTACCGACTCTGGATCATTCTCCCATTCTTATACACAGCTAGCTACATAAATACACGTTTATAACCCCTCTGTTCACTTGAGAGATGCCCTGATTCACTGGTCCACTAAATCCAACGTATTTGCAATCTCTTCCCTCACCCCTCAGCTTTGTAAGTTCAAGCCTTGTCATTGTTTCTGATTACCTTTGCGGTTCACATTTTTTTTGTTGTCTCTTTTGTCTCCTTCTCCCTTCCTTCAACATCAATGTCACTCTAGCGGGGCACCTCATCATTTGTCAGTTGTCATTTTTTCTTGAATATGAGCCGAATGTTTATGCCACCCTTACAATAATGAGAGGAGGCGGCGTGATGGAGGAAGCTACTGAATTCTTGTTGAAAGATCCCATGTCAAATATTTCTCAAATATACAGGAAGGAGTAGAAAATTTTAAAAGTTTTTTTTTCTTTTTTATTATAACTTCCTGTATAACCGCCATCTTTGTTTGTTATTTTTAAACTCAACATTTTATCTTTTGGTTTTAATATTTTTGTCCGTTATTAACATCTTTGTAAATTTGACATTTGATATTGAAAAGATTAATTTCCTTTCACTGAAAGAGTTTCTGTTCCTACCTCGCCCGCCATCAAAACAAGCTATGGGGAAATTGCATGATTATAGGAAATAATGGATGCATTAGTCTGAGGTTAAATTGATAAAGGAACCAGAAACAAAACAATCCGTCAAAACTATCAGCAAATTTCACTGTTAATTTTATTCTCTTGATGTAAGATTAAATATTAATTTTTTCATGTTTTCTTTTATAATTATTACTAGCAGGCAGCCCGGCGTTAACCAGTCGTAAAATACGCATAAATATTATATTTTAACTCAAGCAGATTTCTTATTAATTATAGAGCGAATCATCTATTAATCATTATCCAATATATAGTCATGATTTAAAAATTTATAAAAAATAAAACTTGGGTATCATCCGCTAGAATCAAAACGTTCAGCGCTCCAGCCGTAGTCTTTATTAATCTCTCCAACGTCGTTACCTTCTGAGCTACAGACAGAAGAATACGAAAAGTAAAAAATTAATCGACTTTTAACTATAAATGTTTAATTTTGCGTATATGCAGAACTAATGGTATAGGTAATGTTTTATTAGATTTAACCTGTTAGCCCGCCAAGGCCAACTGTTCTGTTTTCAATTTTGACCCCTTAGTAGTAATCTTAAATCAAATTGTAAGTGTGCTATAGGTCCAAATGATATATAATTTTAACTAGTCTGGTAATTTCCGTGTGCAAGACCATTCAACGCAATTGAGCAAAATATAGAATATATGCGTAAATAAAATTCAGCATAATAGTGAAATGAAACTAATCATCTAATAATACCCCCCCCTAAAAAGTAATTAACTGACGCTCGTTTTTCAAAGGAATACGTAAATTAGTTAACCTTTATGTAGTCGCTCGCAGATGCATGATTGAGTTCGTTTAAATAATTTTTAAATAGTAAAAGTAAATCTGGCCTCTGGGCCATGATCAACGTATAGTATCTGTACTGATGCTACACTTAAGTTAATTTGTCCTTCGTCAATGAAGTGGAAACCCACTATACTTAAGCAATTTTTTTTTTATTTGTGCTTGCTTCCAGAGTACCATTTTTGGGGGAGATGGTTTTCCCCACATTAAAAACGACCTTGTCACATTTTGCTTTCGTGGGGAAGCAAATAAATACCAATAAAAAGGGGGCTTTTATCATCAATGTCAGAGTAAGAAAAAAAATCAACTTCATACGTATGTAGATTATTTCTGGTAACTTCATATGAATTAAAACAATTCCCTGTCCTGCACGATTGTCAGGATGATGCATCACTCTTAAAATCTCTCAAATCGGAGCTTCTACAGATATCTACTGCGAAAGGATGTAATTTTGTTGCTAAACGGGTGTATAATATTGAATAGTCTTCTCATAACCAGGACTGTTGACGGTAGAGAAAACTTGATTGTAAAAGGTTTTCAAAAATAGGCATAAAAAGGTGCTTATATAGATAGGAGTACAAATGAAAATCGCGGTTTTAAATACATTCAACGGACAACTCGTTGATATACTTATATATTATGGAAAAATTTTCGAGTAGAATTTTTAATTAAAAAATAAAAATCAGTCTTATAATATTTTATCAATTTGTTATGAATAAGACCGGATATACCTGCAAAACAAAGGGAGATAAATCAATCTGTCATTTAACCAAATAATAATACTAAGATTTAGGAGAGTATTATTGACCAACACACTTGCGTTATTAGGTCACATTTTATTTTTTGTATACCAGTTGTTTTTTGTTCGTTTTAGTACGCCTCACTTCTCAACCGATGAATTTCGTACATATACCTTTTTGTAAGTTAAACAAAAACGCAATACAAACCGAGCATAAAGTTCAGATGTGTTGTCCATTGAGTGAGTGATATTTTAGCGACTGAAACTAATTTAGAGAATAGACCAAGCAGACGACATCTATCCTACCTAAAACACAACTTGTGCCACATCTTCATATTTTCTATTTTTTTTATTGTAGATATATATATATATATATATCAGGCTGGTAAGAAAGTTCTTGGGGTTTTTTACTTTTAAAATCAGATGAACATATCGCTAAAATAAACATGTACTGATCAAAATAAGCACCATCAGGATCAACACACTTTTGCCAACGCAAAACAAGTGTATTTATGCCAGTAGCGTAAAAAACACGTTCTGGTGGCAATGAAGTTGCTAAAAGCGTTTTCGATATCGCTTAGGTTTTTTAAGTATTTTTCATGCAGAAAGTTTTCGAGATGCTTGAAAAAGTGGTTGTCGGTAGGGGAGAGGTCTGAAGAGTATGGCGGATGAGAAAGAGTTTCGTAAACCAATTCATTAAACTTCTGCAGAGTCATTTAGTCACTTGCGGTCGAGCATTGTCGTGGAGGAGAATTGGGCCTTTTCGATGACTGATACTTGTTGCTGCCAAAGTTTCTGGTGCATTTAATCTATTTGTTGACAGTACTTCTCTAGGTGTGTCAGAAATTTCGTGAAAAACAGTGAATAATTCCACCACGTCTTTCCAAGCTAATAACTCATCGAAAAATGTAATTCAAGCCCTAATTTTTTTTCAATTACAAGGAGCAAGGTTTCATTAAAAAAACAAAAAAAAAAACAATGTGGGTTTTTTTTTTTAAGGTTTTAAGCTTCGGACTTTACAGGTAAATTTCTAAAAAACACCACTTTTTTGTTTTAAATTTGAATATATTATTGACCTTTTCTCTTCAATTTGTGATATATAACACTTTGGTGAGTAAATTAATTATTTACTTTTTAATAGACACTTGAAAATGGGGGGGCGTGAATTAAAGAAAAAAACGTTTGTCTAAAATATTATATTCGGTTTATTGGAAAGGGCATAAAATTTCACATTGACACTGAAATATCGTAAAAATAGAATCAATAGAAAAATTTTGATAGATTTTTAAAGTTTAAAAATTGAAAAATATTGAGTTCGTAAAATTCATTACTGTTTTTTAAGAAATAAAAAAATATTTCTATTACTTTTAAAACAACTTTAATAATTTATTTTGGAAGTATAATCCATAAAGAAAATAAACAACTCACTTTTAAAAGAGAAATTACGTGTTTTTTTTATGTTTTATTTGCAGTTTCGTGTTAAAAATTCTAATACACCTAGTACTTCTCCGCTGTAATGATTTTGCCAGTATTAAAAAAAAACAAAAAAAAACTGTCATAGATGAGACTGGTCGCAGACCACCAAACAGTGTTTTGATGCAACTCTAGTTTCGAGATTTGTCGGGGAGCTTCGTCGGTGTCTAACCACTAATCGCTAGTTGTCGTTATTGTATCTTTCCAATTTCTCAATTGGTTGAAAATTGACATATGCGTTACATCTAACTCAGAAGCAAGTTTTTCAACAGATGTGAGTGTATTGGCTTCGTCTAAGGCTCCTAAGTTTTCGTTGTCAACATCCAATGGCCGATCACTACGCTAATCAAGACTCTCATCGCCGCCACAAATTTTCTTAAACCACCATTGCGCTGTGCGTTCAGTAGTGATTCCTAAGTCAAACACTTCGTCGATATCGCGAGCTGTTCCAGCAGCTTTTCGGCCTAGCTCAAATTGAAATGACAAAATTGTGCGAATTTACTTTTATTTCCATCTTGTATTTAACGTTCTGAAAAGGCATAATTGGAGTAAAATGATTGAAATTTAAATCATTAGAGTGAAAAAGGCTTTTTAAACTGATATATAAAGGAAAGGTATTATAACGAGAAACTATTTGAAAATTCATCATTTGAAATCGAAACTAAAAATTCCGCAAGAATTTTATTCTCAACCTAATATATATAATCTCAGGGTTGTGTGTTTCGTTATAGAAGCGGTGATTTAATTTGAATAAAATAAAATACGCATCAAGTGTGTTTGAAAGCCAAATTACAACGCAATTTGAAGAAAATAAACAAATATTTTTCTTGTTTGAAATTTATAATTTAAACATATTTCGGAGTCAAACTCCATTGTCAATTTTTTATGTTGTTTCTTTCTTTTTTTTTTTTTTTTTTTCGTCTTTCCTGCCATGTTTTTCTTGCCAACTTTACAACGTGGCAAGAAAGAAGAAACAAGCAAAATACTAAGAATGGAGTTTGACTCCGAAATATGTTTCTAAATCATAAATTTTTAAACAAGTAAAATGTTTGTTTATTTTCTAAAAATTGCGCTGTAATTAGGCTTTCAAGCGCACTTAATGCGTATTTTATGCATATATATATATATATATATATATATATATATATATATATATATATATATATATATATGAGCAAACAGTTAATAAAATATGTTAAAAAACACTTTGAAATGAGTTAAAAACATATTTAATCTGAAAAGGAAACACTAGATAAATGGATAGTCCTTAATCCGCGGAGTTCTGAAGAAATACTCTCCTTCTCATCAGAGGGTAGGAATTAGCAAAATGCGGGATTGGATTTTGCGTGCAGAAGTATTTGATGAAACAACAAGTAAGTCAAAGATCTTACTTGAAAACAAAAAAAAGTGAAGCAGAGGGAATATGGTAAAGAAAAAGATGATTACACACGAATGGATAGTCTGGTGGAAGATAAGCATTTTGCTAATTCCTACCCTCTGATGAGAAGGGAAGTATTTCTTCGAAACTCCGCGGATTAAAGACTATCCATTTAGCTAGTGTTTCCTTTTCAGATTAAATATGTTTTTAACTCATTTCAAAGTGTTTTTTAACATATTTTATTAACTGTTTGCTCATATTATAAGCTCTATTTCCTACTTGGTTTTATCGAGCTTTTTTATCTGGCTGAGATAATTTTATAAATATTAATTCTTTAATATTTATAATTTATTTTAATTTTACCATCTTGGATCATTTTGGTAAATTCAATTGTAATTTTCATTTTATATATATATATATATATATATATATATATATATATATATATATATATACCTTGGTAATCCGTTTTAACATCTAAATCTATATATGTATTATGTACCGATGTTGATCAAACAAGTCAATGTCCGTCTGGTGTATTTGAATTATTTCTTTTCTGTTTGTTGCTGATTGATTATCCTTCGTTTTTAATCATTTCGATATAGTATGTCCTTTGTCTGTTTGTCTTCGATCATCAGTCCAATTTAACTAAACTCGTATTATTAACTACGTGTTTTTCATTTTTATAGGTAAAAACTACAAAAAACCGATTGACTGAAACTATAAGGGTACATTTGTCTTCAATTTGCTGACAAAAACTCTGACGCAGACATAACGCTACGCTGATTAGTTTTTGATTATTTCATTTTTTCGTTGTTTCCTATTAATAAGCTCGTTCTTTTTTATTTTTAAATTGTCAGTGTACACTAAAAGATCTTTCATTTTTCTTAGACTGACAATGAGAAATCGTTGAGAATGTTTTATTTTAACCAATCTATATAAAAAAAAACGCCATGCAATTTATTGCTAAGATTTTGTGTCAAGTATGACAGACGGGACCTTTTATAGAGATGCTTGGACACATCTGAACTTAAATGCGTCTATTGAATTTGTGTATTCTAGCGATGAAAGTGATTTTAAATTCAAACGTGACAGATTGGCGAACAGACTCTCTCATAGAAATGCATAGACGCATTTAAAACATTACAAGAAAAGGAAAAATTCGGGAAAGAGTGGAATTAGAAAGCAAAAGAGGGGGAGAAAGATACGGAGAGAGATAGAAGAAAAACATATGAATTTAAGATGAATTATTAAAATCTTATAAAAAAAACACAAAAACATGTCTTAAAAAAAAAAGATGTACATTAAATCTTTGCGATTAGAGATTAAAATGCTATTTTAAACTTGAGCGTTACAGACGGACAAGATCTCTTTACATAAATGCATAGTCACATCCGACCGCCCTACACACACACACAAAATAATTGTGCTTTCATTGGAAAACAGTAAAAATTCAGCAAGAAAAATAAAGCTTTTGTTTTGAGAGAAAAAACGTAGCAAAGTTTACATTGTCTAAAGTGTGTGTGTGTGCGTGTGTGTGTGTGTGTGTGTGTGTGTGCGTGCATGACAAACACATGTTGGGACTCCTCTGCACAAATCAACATAATCTTATCAAGAATTGCGCCACAGGGAATGGGAACAAGTCGAGTAATTATGTCGCAGCAATTCACACACACACAAACAAAACACAATCATAGAAATTGCTTAAGGGTAATTCCTGTAAATATAATGATATTTTTATTATTAAGCGGTACTTTTTCCTTTGCCTGCCGCCTCTTTTTTTCTTCAACCAATTTTTTGCTAAATATATTTCTTTAAGAACAATTTATTTGCTTATTCCTTGTCTGCTCGGCTAAGAAAGAATAAAAAACACGAAGACACATGGAAACTGAATATACATATGTCAAGGTGGAAGGGTGGAATTATATTGGTGAAATTTTAGCATTTTGTTCTTCTTTTTGTGCTATATGAAAAGAAGGAACAAAAAATACCGAAAATGTCTAAGTTTTTTTTTTCTTTTGTGGTAGGTAAAGAAAACTGTAAATTTAACAAGAACACCCTGAAGACGTTTTAAGAATGTGGGTAAAACCAGAAAAATCGAAGCCAAAAATGATTCTTTTCTAACATGTTTCGTTAACATTAATGTTAATATTAAGATTCCATGTTTTTTTGTTATCATGTACATAGATGCTTACTACATGTAATGGACCGATACCATTGTGTAAATATAATAAATGGGGTGTCTTAGGTCGGTCGTGCCAACTGGATATTAGCTTGTGACGAAGCGAATTTAGAATTGAACAAAAAAATGACTGGAGATTAGAAAAAAGTATATCATATCTTTCGACTGTGTTTTTGTGTTATTTCTAGAAAATAACGTTAAGTTTATTTTCAGCAGCCTTATAACGCTCGCTTCGCTTATTTTCTCCTAGAGTTCTGACATTCTATTCCAGGTATGTTTCTTAGAAAGGATGAAAAATTGCTGTTTTCTGGGTAGGAATTAATTCTGCGCACATAAAAGTACCTAACTTTATGAAGACAGTTTAGCTCACGATATCCCATTTATTTTTTATATCTTTATTACACCATTTTATTGAGTATATGCAGAATTTATCAGAAAAAGTTCGGATTGTATCTACAGATGTCAGTGCAAAGTTGAAGATTTCATGAAAGTTTTCTCATTTTCCAATATGCCAAAGTGCAATTGCCTTTGACGAAAAGGCCTTCACAATTCAACTTATACACCATATGTTTATGACTCGAAAAAAGGTGATATTTCTTTTGCCGCCAAATCTCATTCAGCTATAACGTAAAAGAATACGAAAATATCAAAAGTGGTGAAAAAAAGCTATATATATAATGACTATATTTCCTCTTGGTCATAAATGATGAGTCAGTCAGCTGGAATTGAAAATTGTCATACAGTCCATTAATCAGTATTTTTCAAATATATGAAAAAATCTAAAATACTAAATCTTTCATCAATGTTTTGTTCTTTCGCTTGGGATGCTTTATTTTGTATTAATTTAATGTTCATTTTATTATTTGATTACAAAACCATACTTCATGTTTTAAATTAATAAAAATCAGTTCTGAATTTCACAACAAGTCTGCCATTGAGGATTTATGACAAATATATATTAAATAACAATTTATATATACTGAATTTATATATCTATATGTCGCCATACAAGGATATTAATACATTAGTATTTATACTAAAATGCATTTCGTGGCTAAAAAGAATAACTTTTTCACACTACTAAAGAAGGTTTATGAAAAAATAAGAAAGCGTAAAATTGTTATTATAATTTAAATATATATATATATATATATACACACACATACTGACAGCAAGTAAAACACAACACAGCTGATCTATAAAATAATATATTGTTTTTATTTAATACCAAGAAAAAGCTTTGGATTTTAAGTTATGTCTGCTGTTTTGACAACAGTCAAGGCGCGTCTGGTTGGTGTGGAAATTGGTGGTGAAAAATTGTTAAGTTTGGTCTCTCTCACCGACTGCCTCGCTTTCTATTTGTGACGGTTTATATCAACATTCCTTCCCCCTGGAATGTTCAATATTTCCCGATTGTATATAGTCTCAAATCTTTGGACCGATATTTTCTCACATGGAATCAATCTGTGTGTGCAAAATCATCGAATGCCTCTCTTCCCCGGGTCACTTGCCAATCCAACATTATTTTGTCCCTTATTTCTCACATTCTATGAACGATGTTTCTGACAAATGAGGATGACTTTCTGTTTCTATATTAGACCGTATACTTTATCTTTACATCAATTGGCTTTATGCCTTTTCTAACCAATCAGATTCATTTCATTTATTTATTTCTGTCGCGCTTAAAATTTTACACTAACCAATAGCCGGTATTAACTCTGAAAAACGTTCTGCTGACTTCTACTTCCTATTATATTGTTCGTTTTTTTTTGTGTCGGTGATACCCTTTTAATTTTATTTTCGCATCCATTGAGCACTGTTCAAGTAAATACTGAAGACCAATAGATAAAATAACATCTTATATTAACACATGAATATATATATATATATATATATATATATATATATATATATATATATATATATATATATATATATATATATGGCATACTCAGTATATACAGCCTTGGAAATTTTTGACAACATATTGTAATGTTTTGGTATGACACTTAATCTATAGCATGTATTATGCACTGAGCTGCATGTTTAATATGTCTATAATTTTCAATTATCGTAAGAGAAAAGCTTTTAAATCACTCCGTTTGCAAATATAAAGCAAGAGAGAATGGATTTTATTTCGTTTGTTTTTTTCATACTTAAATGGAGTTTTTGAGTAACGGTCAGTTGATAATCAAATCGTGTGTTGCTTCTAAAACGTATTAGGCACACTTAAGTCTCAGACCTTAACAGTAAATTGAAAATGATTTTTCGTATCAATACTCGTTTTTTATTTATTTTTCTTACCTGGGTCACTGGGTGAGACTGGGATCTGGATGGAACTGTTCAGCTTGGCATGATTCACAAATAATTGATGTGTGTTGACAGGATACTTTGCTTCTCATCCTCATCCGAATCTATTGGTTCTTTTGATCTCTAGGAGAAAAAAATTGAAAGAAGAAATACAGGATTGAAATAAAGTGATGGAATGTAGAAGTAAAGATGTTTTTCTTTAAAAAAATAAGATGAATACCCTAATGAAATATTATATATATATATTAGAATGAAGACTCCTA
The DNA here is from genome assembly GCF_053919585.1 of Euprymna scolopes. Taxonomy (NCBI): domain Eukaryota; kingdom Metazoa; phylum Mollusca; class Cephalopoda; order Sepiida; family Sepiolidae; genus Euprymna; species Euprymna scolopes. The sequence goes on along the minus strand of NC_136484.1, from coordinate 174,026,170 downwards.
AAAATATAAAGGAAATAAGAAAGATAGTGAATAATCAAAATAAAGATGTAAGGTAAAAAAAGCATAACATTTTGGATGGAAAAATAAAATATAATCATAAGAATAACTAATCGAAAATATATACGAGAAAAATATTGGGTTATAAAAAAACAGAGAGAATAAATGGGTCTAAAAGAAAGAAATTCATAGCATTTTTCCGCTTTTTTGTTAATGTCTTATTCATTATTGTACAGATAAATAATATATGAAAAGAATTACAATCCTTAAATGTTTCTACAAAAAAACAAATATTTTCAAATTTCTGACCTTGTGGGTAAAAATACTGGTTTTTATTTAACTCTTTCTCCTTTATAATTAAAGTTATCTCGCCTAACTTTTAGCTCATATCGCCAATAACGCATTTTAAAATCTATTTTTACTTGTATCTAAATAAAACTAAGACAGTTTTTTTTTGTATAGAAAAAACCTGACGCTAATGAAGATAAGATCGTCGCCATTTTTCTTTCGCAGCAAATGGGAATTATCTAAGTGTCGTCATTGAAGTTGAGATGAGTCATCATGTGGAATAGATCACAGTTAGCGAAAGGTAGAAGATGCGAGACGCTTGATGAACAAAACATTGACCCAGCCCCCCTCCACCATCCTTTTCCACCGATCGATTTGAAATACACTTTCCCCCACCTGTATGAGTTCCCTAATTTTCTCATACTTTAGCGGCATCTTAATGCTTTTCTTCCCTCATTTGTTAGCACATTTTTGAACATGTCTGCTATGGTATAAAATCTCGCGAATGGTAAAAGCTATATATGAATATAACTACATATGTGGACCCATTGTCTATTTCCATATAAAATATCTACCTTTCTTCAGGGAAACTTGAATTAGGCACCTGTCTATTTAGCCACGTGACATCGACAGCTCTCTTTCTGGCAATGTGACATCGACAGCTCTTTCTGGCCACGTGACATCGACAGCTCTCTTCCTGGCCACGTGAAATCGGCATCTCTCTTTCTGACTGTTTTTTTTTTTTTTTTAGTTTTTCCAGGGGTATTTAATCGATGGGTTACAAGTGCTATGAATTCATCACAGTACATTCCATTAAATTACTTATAAAACAAGCACAGAGATGCAACATTGCCGCGATAGGACAGGAGCGTGAGCTTGGTTGCTAGTGCGGTGCATATTGGATTGGAGATTCTGTTTCTGTCTAAGAGGAAGAAAATAGTAATAGACGAACCGTTCCAGAGGTCGCAACAATACTCCTTGCCTGAGTGAATGGTGGCTTTGAAGAGATACAAAATATTGTAAGGTGCGAGTAGTTTTCTATTACGGTAGATTTAGGCATTTTCTAGAATCAAAATTATGCAATTGATTGGATCAAAATTAGACTATGGATTGTAGACATATGGTTTAGTATCATTTATATCTTGATTTTAATCTTCTGAGACGAAATTAAAAAATGGTGCAAGCTGTTATGGGAATCAATATTGTTTGATGTCCTTTCTTAACGGCATATCAACACTTTCGGCTTATTAAATACTGAATCCAATAATTTTACAAAGTTTTTATACTGCAAATTCTTTATTCAAATATTTATGCTGTTTGGTTTGTTTGGTAGAAGAAAATTGTTTATTCTTTTTTACGAACTGTTATCCTCATCTTCATAGTTGTTGTTTCACCACGTTCCGGTCAACTCATCCTCTGGCCTTCTTCAGGTGATTAACCGCAATGGGATAGAGATGTTGAGTCTTGTAACTTATCCCCAATAATTACTCTCACCACGTTTTGGCCAACTCATCCTCTGGCCTGCTTGGGTAGGAGGGAAACCGCTATCTTGAGACACTGCTCACCTAAAAATGTAAAGACTTAACAAACTTATCCACTGCGCCACCTTGAGAATAAGGCTACCAAAAGAATGAATGTACAAATTATGAAGCCTCATTTTAAAGGATTCTAAAAATAAAAAACACAAAAAGAAAGTTGTTTTTTACTTTGTAGAAAATGATTGAGTTTTGCCAAGGCAAAAAAACAAAAAAAAAACAAAAAAAAAAAAACAATAGCATTACTGTTTGGTGTATTTTGGGCTAGAGAGCCAGTATCTTTAGACCGCCTGATCTGATTGCACGAAAGGATTAATATTGTAACCGGGATTTTTTCTAGTGTTTTATTAATAGTATAAAAGTGTGTTTTGGTAACATTAATCGTCGTAAGATATTTTAAATAGCTTGAAAAACAATTCGACTCAAACTGTCATATATATTTCTGGAGTTGATCCCAGGTTAAGATTCTGTAGAACGAACAAAGATGACACAACAGAAAGACACTTGTAGAGGTGATGGCTAATAGCACAAGCATAGAAATCTGCGAGCAAATAAAAGTTGGAACAATTTAATCCAGAAATAATTTTAGCGTGGACAAAAGAAAAAACGAGGAATCCTCAAACAATCAATCACTGATTGGAGAAAAATGTTTACCCTAACCCTAACCAGGTTACAACTGCAACAAGAAGATTAACGAGACTCGCGCACATAAATTATGTTTGCTCATCAGAGGAAGAAAAGAAAAGGGTAATGTTCTCTTCAGTCTCGCCCATTAATCATTGTCATCCACACCTAACCCTAACTCTTTGGACTCAAACTCTGTCACCATTAACACTGCTGTTCACAAAACTGTCTGCAGGTCAAGAACCTTTGCTTAGAAGGACAAAGAAAACGCCATGCTGAAAATCATAACCCAAGAGGGAAGCTCACATCAGTTGTAATGAACCAACAATGTTTTCACGGAATATTTGTACTTCTCAATTTTCTATCTTTTTTTTTTCTTTGTTCTTTTTAAAACGAGAAATAATATTGTGGCCCAGTTCTGTTAAGGAACTTGGCTCTTGAATGTCAGAGATGCAAGAAATGTTGCTATTGTCTCCAAAGAAATATAGATGAAAATAAAAGATGAATAAGTGATTAATAAATATTTACACCAAACATCCTCAATTGTGTTTGAATTTTAACACAATATCTGACCTTTACATCCATTTTTTAATCCGTCATTCACGTCACAATAAAATGCTGAGTCAAACGTTTCACTACATTTGCAAACGTTAGCTCTCAGTGCATATCTTATTTGATCAGAGCTAAATAAAATGAAAACATTCACAACAAGAACTATCTTCGCTATAACCATAGTAAAGAACTTTCCTTTCTCACTGGACCATAAACTAATGAAACTTACATGAACAAAGTTTTTTTCTAAAGCATCTCATCCGTGAAACAAACTATCACAAGGCTGCTACCCAACTGACGTCAACATGGTCGTCTTCAAGTCTGATGTCAACAAATACTTGCTGGTCTGTCATCTTCGGTAATCAATTCCTCTTGAGTAACCTTCTGCCGATTCTACTCATTGCTTCCTATGGTTTTGTAGTTGCGATCATCGTTCAACTAATCTCTTTAACCCTTGAGTGGCTCCCAGGCCTTGATAAGCAGTGACCCATCTCTATTTTACTCCCTCAGAAAAGGATACAATACATGGGAGGATGGTTTCATGACGAACGAACATATTCTACACTACCACACAAAGAAAGGAGTAATGCCTGGGATGAAGTTCCTATGACAACTGAACTAATTCTACTCACTCCGACCCTGGATTGAGCATCATGACTTCAACGGGCTTTAACTTCATATCGCTGTGGGAATATCTGCAAAAAAGTTAACAGTTTGATGCGTATACTGTTTCATATAGCGTCAATATATTTATTCTTTTAATATATTGGTAGCAGGGAGACCCGACAATGTCCGCGACTGAATGAGGATCAACAAATTTTCTGCACTTACAATACTTTCATTCTCATTAAAATCAGTGTAATCGTAAATTTTTCAATCAAATCGATCGATTGCCTGCTCTAATCAATGACCCCCTGCAGTGCATCAGGAGAAAACTTCACGTGTTTCCTGCAACGTAGTCCACAATATATTGTAGTATACATTGCATTGTAGAGAACCTAGTGTTGAGTTTATCAAATTATTTTTACATATAATGGCTTGAATTAATGTTTAAAATGCAAAAACCAACAACTATCGTTCTATTTTGCTTTAAACAGAAACATTCATTTCCAAGGCGTCCCTGTCTAATAAAAAACTATTGTTGATTTTATACTCTTACTTGATTTTATACTTTCTGCTTGTGAGGTGAGAAAACTTTTCAAATTCACTTCTGATGTCAAACTGTATAAGGGTTTTAACTTTTGTCAAAATTAAATGTCCCTTTTTTATAGGATCTATTCGATTTTCAATACTTATCGGAGGCATTCCAATACACAATCTAAGTTCAACCCCAAACACATTAAGTACATTTGTGTAAAATTTCAAAAATATTCCCGCAGCCGTTTCCGAATTCATACGGAACAAACTCTCTCACATATACACAAAGTGCCTTTTAAAATAAGTAGAAATAGTTGAATATATATATATATATATATATATATATATATATATATATATATATATATATATATATATATATATGAGAGAGAGACAGACAGACAGACAAAGAAATAAGAAGGAACAAACCGAATTATGTGTTCATCAAAGTTTCGTCTTTCGAGACTTTCTCTGGATGAATGCAGAAATAAAATGCCAAAATAAAGATAAAACGTTGATGAACACGTAACTCGGTTTGTTCCTTCTTATTTCTCTATTTCGTCGGAATACTATTTCTATTGTTCTCGTCACGCACACACACACACACATATTTTTATACATATATAAGAAACATGTAAAGAGTAGAGACCACGAAACTCAATGTGATATTTCAGTGTTTCTCCCTCATGTAATACCAATGAGAAAAATTGTTTATCTTCATAAATAATTCTTCTCGTTTATTCTACTTTTTTCTTGACTCTGGCTTCTGCTACATGAAGCTGAAACATTGAGACACTTATTTGAATTTTTGGTTTTCCCCCTTTTTTTTCATCTGGTCCGATTTATTTTATTCCAATATTTTTTATATACATATATATACCTATAAAGTTTTATAATATTTTGTATAAATGCTTTTTGTAAAGTAATAGAAATAAATGCTATTGATAATGAGATTTACGCCTTGTTAGAATAATTTCGTGACATATTCGAGAAGACTTAAAAAATACGTATGGGTTCCGTGTGTAAACATGGGTAACGTTATAATATCTTATTTCTTTGGAAGCGAGTTCCTTGGCCAGTTTATTCGCGGAAATATCGATGACAAACTTTTAACCAAAATTCAAGCAGTCACATATTTTTATGTACTATTTTTTCTCTTCGTGTAAATAGACAGGTTTACCACTGGGTAATTGGCCAAGCAGATGCCTTGGCGTAAGAATACAATTTGTTAGATTATTTCCAGTACTCACATAATATGCTATATCCCTCCATTCCCTCCATTCCTCCCTCTATCAATCTCACTCACCCTCTGTCAATCTTCTTCCCTTTCATCCCTCTATCTTCTTCCCTTCCCCTATCTTCTTCCCTTCCCTCCCTCTATCTTCTTCCCTTCCCTCCCTCTATCTTCTTCCCTTCCCTCCCTTTATCTTCTTCCCTTCCCTCCCTTTATCTTCTTCCCTTCCCTTTCCCCCCTCTTCTATCTTCTTCCCTTTCCTCCCTCTTCTATCTTCTTCCCTTTCCTCCCTCTTCTATCTTCTTCCCTTTTCCCCCCTCTTCTATCTTCTTCCCTTTTCCCCCCTCTTCTATCTTCTTCCCTTCCCCCCCTCTTCTATCTTCTTCCCTTTTCCCCCCTCTTCTATCTTCTTCCCTTTTCCCCCCTCTTCTATCTTCTTCCCTTTTCCCCCTCTTCTATCTTCTTCCCTTTTCCCCCCTCTTCTATCTTCTTCCCTTCCTCTTTCCCTTCCTTTCCTTCCTCTATCTCCTTTCCCTCCCTCCCTTTGTCCATATATCTCCTTTCTTTCGTCTATCTACTTATCTCCCTCCCTTCCTCTATCTCCTCTTTGTCTATCTGCCTCTCTTCCTCCCGTTGTCTCTCTCTCTCTTCCTTCCTCCTTCTGTCTATCCCCTCCTCTCTGTCTATCTATCTCCGTCTTTTTTTCATTTTTCTATCTGATTGTTTAAAATGACTATATAAACACATTACTGTATTAGAATTTACCATAAATTTTACCGGATGTGTTAGAATTATTTATTAAGACTGCTACCGGTGTCGTTCTTCATGGTAGCCTGAGCAGAAACTGAAATATAATCCCAACAAGTAATTATTGGTATCTCAGCGTCAGTACATTTCAGCTGATGTATTCCTACATATGAAATCACTCTCATCGCGATAGCAAAAGTTTACGACCAACGAAGATAAATAAGGACTAAATAGAATCTTTAAAGAAATTAGATATCTTATAAATTTGTGGTTATGATTAATCCGTTTCTGATAGATATGAATTTGGCAGGAACGTGTCAAGAGTTATTACTTATAGTTGGCGGCAGGGGAAGGTTCAGTTAGTCTACATTAAGTGTTCATCTAGTGTATACTTTGCTGCTGCTGCTTCATCATCATCATCATCATCATCATCATCATCATCATCATCATCATCATCATCATCATCATCATCATCACAACGTCTGTTTTACATGCATGTCATGTATTGGACAGCTTCTAGAAATTGATTATTTCTGAACAGATCTTTATTTAATTTATTTATTGTGGACAGTTATCCTCATCTTTTAGTTGCTGTTTCACGACGTTTCGGCCATCTATTCCTCTGGCCTTCCTCAGATGGTAACCGTGATGAGGTAGGAACTCCTCCTGCATCCTTAGCAATTACTGCTTTCCATAGTTGTTGTCTCACCAGTTAGGAGATTCGGAGTTCCTATCCCGTGGCGGCTACCACCTGATGAAGGTCAGAAGAATAGTTGGTGAAACTCTGTGAAACAACAAAAACAAAAGATGGGGATAATAGTCCGCAATAAATAAATTAATAAATAATATTCATCTCAATAATGAATTCCAATTAAAATAATATACATCTTTATTTCTCCATCTTTCTCTCTATCTCTCTTATCTCTGCCATTTTTTTTCAGCACATTTCAATGAAGATTGATTCCATGCAGAAAAAGGTATAAAAGGAAAGGGGGTTTATCGTGGTCTGCCCATATTATGTCATTACATGGACTCTTCTTGGTACTATGAATAGTGATGTTATAACAGAAAGAGAGAGTCGCTATGTCAAACCAGAAATAGCAACCATTACTTCTGTACTTTTTGTAAATATGGATTCTTATTAACTACTACCTTCTTATTGACTTATTTATTTCCGGACCTTTAAAGTCATAACACCAAGTGAGAAATAAATACAGATAATCAACTTCTGCGCCTGGGTCATACAAGAGATTTTTTTTTTTGTCGAGAGAGAGAGAGAGAGAGAGAATGCAATATCTAGTTTCCTTCATTTCTCAGCCTATGAAAAATGATATTTAATAAAACCACATATCAGTTACAAGATAGTCGGCTGAATTAGTAATTGCATATCATCTAAAAGCACAGGGTGCTTCTTCACATGCAGTCCATGGTACTCTGCTAACAGGAGCTGTTATTGTTTTCCATTGCCAAGTGTATCTGATCATCTACAAAGTCATGTCAATGCATGCAACTGGAGCTACTGTCACCCGTGGGATAAAAGGATTTATTAGCGAGATTCACTCCTTTAGATCCGCCTTATTCTGTCTATGCCCATGCATATATACACGGTAACCCTGAGAAAAGTATGGTACCCTTCCACGCTCAGACGATCATTCATTATAGAAAGGCTTTACTTTCGGCGTCACATAATGCTGGGATGCCAGGAGGCCAGTCGAGGGTGGCCCAGATAATGAACTCAGAAAGGTGCTCCTACTCCGCAAGCACTTTACGATTCTCTCAAGTCTTTCTTAATCATTCTCCCTCCATATTTTCCTTGGATTTCCTTTGCAGGATCATCCTGCTACTTCAAGTTAGACAAACTGAAATAATTGTTATTCATCATCTAAACATGGTCATGTCTCCTGTTTTTATACGCATGACTGCGTGGAATTCTTGCATAGTATCGTTTGCAGTAAGGATTAAGCTATTAACTACCAGAACAATAGCATCTAGAATTGAATTTATCCGTTACACCATAGGTCCTTGCGTGGCGTTATGGATAAAGTATTAAGTAAATTTGGAGATTACATCGGCGGAAACGTTGAGAGTAACATTTAAGATGAAAGCAGTAGTCAAAATAATCAATCTTCATCTAAAAAACTCAGAAACCTGATGAAATTGTAATCGAGGAAGACCGCTTTCAGCTTTTCCTTGAGTAAACTACCGAAAGAAGAGATGATAGGTTTAACTCCTTCCTTTTAGATTATACTAAAATACCAACGGTATTCACTTTCGATTTCCTTAGAAGCAGGAGACTCCGTTCACCTGAAGGCTTATGGTTTCACATCTTAAGATCTTTTACAAAGTGTAACTATTAATAAATAATATCCTGATTCAGGACGTGAAAGGTGAAGCAGACTTGCTTACGGTGAAACAACATAATGGATTCGCTTCCTTTCTTTCTTTGCTTCAATCCGTTTAGAGTATCTGTTCGTTCTAGCAATACAATGCTTATGCAAGTTCAGACACGCAGCTTACACTATTTATCTTGTCAGTCTCTGATTGGAGTTCCTATTTACAATGCTCCCCACGGGACAGAGTTAGACACCAGGGTCGTTTTTTAACGTGGGGAAAAGGAACAAAAATAAAAATTGTCTCAGTCGTGAAGGATTTCTCCTCCACTGACAGTGAACAAGAAATTGAAGTACAACATCTGAAGAACAGATACTACACTTTGATCTTGTCAGTCTCTGATTGGAGTTACCCCTTGCCTGGTGATGGCGCTAAATTGGAGGCCTCTTAATTTCATTTTGTCCCCTGAGTTTACGTACACATTATTCTTAATCTATATATCTATAAAAGTGAACGTGTCTGTCTGCCTGTGTGTCTGTCTGTCTGTGTACATTTCCCTACGCAATAACTCTGTCAATTTTTAGTCTATAGACTCGAAATTTGAAATACCGGGTACTGAGATTTGGGAAAATCGATGTGACGGGTGTCAGCCAGAAATTTGGCTGTTAAGGGGTCAAATTTCAACGATTTGACCTTTAAGAACTCTACCAAACTCCTCCGACAATTTTGGGTCTAGACACTTGAAATTTTAGATATAGGTTCCTTGAACCTGGATCTAACTTAATAAAGTGATTTGAGCCCGAAACTATAAATTTTAAGGGGTCATAATAGGGGTCAAAGTTTTTAAAAATTAACCTTTTTTTTTTTTTTTGCTTTTTTTGCACAGCATACACCTCCAAACACCCGAGCAACGCCGGGCACCCCTGCTAGTATTATATACGACATAATCACGTTTAATACACTAGTTCCCGTCAGATCACCGAAGTTAATCAACGATGAGCCCCGCCAGTACCAGATGGGTGATCATTTGGAACTTCCAGGTGTTGTATGTGCTCTCTGTTTATCTTGGCATTGTTTCCAGTCGTCCTGGACTTCTCCTTGCCACTGAATTCAAGCAATGCCGATTCAGGAGAGGTATGGTTAGAGATTGCACAACCCTTGCCATAAAATTTCACGTGCAGATGTCCCTGCAGGGGGTATCCTTTGTCTTTTGAGACTGAACGTAGGCATACATTTACTCTTAATATTCACTGATGCACGTATTTAATCTCGCCTAAAATGAAATTCTATAAATTTCTATTCTTAAAATTGCCATCTTGTAAATTTTTGAATTTGCATTTCATGAGATATATATTTGAATAAATACTGAACATTTAAATAATATGTGAACTCTTCTGATTAATTGGCGATTAAAACAAATAAAATGAACGCATTTATTACAAAGCTTGGTAGATTTTTAAAAATTGCATTGATAATATGAACTAAAACCCAGTATTTCTACAAAAGTGCTCAATATATGTGTAGAGCTTTATAAATATTATTATATAAACATTCTAAGGAGCCTACACAGATCGATCAACGTTCCAACATTTCCATGTTGCCATAAGTCCGAAAATAAGTTTAAAAGCTTTGATCGATCTCCTTAGGATGTATTTATAATTTATATATATATATATATATATATATATATATATATATGAGACAACATACAAATGATAGTGATGTATGGTATTCCTAGCAAATAGATAGGAATACTCATTCCTGCAGAAACCGCCGGTATCAATATTTGATCAATTTTTTTCACTGTATACTATTACATACGTTTATTAGTTCTTACAAATGTAGTTTAACATCGTTTTTATTCCCCCTGAAGAGTATAACTATCTGAATTAGGTGGGTGAATATTTATACATATGAGCAGATACAGGATTCACTCGTAAACATATTAATTGGTCATTATTAATTTTCTAACACAATTGATAGATGATGTAAGAGGCCGTAATGTGGACTATGGTCAGTCTAATTTACTCAAACGCAAGGAGGAAAGAAAGGTGGAACCCTTCCTGAAAATTCAGAAACCTTAGATATTTGTGAAAATGTAAAAATAGTTATTAGACATAAATTAATAAATATTCTTCAGATTTCAATCTCTTTTGAGCACGTTAAAGTATGTTAGTAGCAAAATATTAGCAAAATCACCGATTTGAAAATTCAAATATATCACATTTGCAAAGAAATTGATCCGTAGTCATTAGAGCCTCATTAAGCAAGATTAATTGAATTTGAACATCCACTTAAGCCCCTGTAAGCTTATATTATTTTATATTTTAAATTTTAGACATTTTTAGAGAATCAAAATCATGTAATGGATGTCGATCAAAATTGTAATAATGATGTTGGATGTAAGGTTTAGTTCGATATCTTGATTTTAATCTTCGTAAAAAAGCATACAATTCCTCTGACGTATAATATATATATATATATATATATATATATATATATACAGTGGACCGACCGTCCTTGCTCGCTTGAATCTTATAAGTGGGTGTAAGTGTATAAATCGAACTACTGTGTGTGTGTAAATATATATATATATGACTTCCTTCAGCTTGACAGACTATGGGGCCCACTGTAAGGGTGCTTTCACGTGAATTTTTTGTGGCAAGTGTTGCACAATCTCCAACCTCACCTTTCCTGAGTCGACATTGTTAAATACCACTTACAAATGGAGATTCAGGATGACTGAAAACAATGCCGAGATAAGCGGAAAGCACATGCAGTGCCTAGAATTCCCAAATGGGTACTAGCCAGACTCAATGTTGCTTAACTTAGGGCATCTGACGAGAACCGGGGTGTCAACGTGATTATGCCACACACACAAACATACACGCACACGCACAATCACATTTAAATCTAGGTAAGACGTATGCATGATTTGTACCGCAAAGAATAATGGAATTCAATGTCGTGACCAATACATAAGTGCTTGAATACGGTACTTATCAGATAGCTGAATGTTCTGGTTTCGATTCTGATGACACCTAAATCATTTCTTTTTAAAACTTTTGAAATCACTACTATATATTGGGTACAATATAATAAGAAATAGAGAATTGTCTCTATAATGATAAATACGAAATCTGCATGAATTAAAATATCATATTTAAGCGTATTTTACGACCGGACAACCCTGGGTACCCTGCTAGTATATATATATGTATAGTGTGTGTGAACAATTTTGTTAGATTCCAAATGCCAAGATTTTATTCATTTCAATAGTCTTTTTTTATCTTGAAAAAAAAAAAAACTTTGATACATTTTACAAATCTGTTTCGTTTATGCAACTGATATTTGTATGGTAATACTAAATTTAAATTTGCAGTTTCATCATGAAAAGCAGAATCTTTACAAATAGGAAAATGTATAACAATGTAAGTGATAAACTCCGGAAAGAACCAAAATAACTCACATCGAATTAATTTGCAATTGTGGGAGCGTTTTTGCTTTTTTATTTAATCGTCATTCACTTTGGGCCGCAGAGCGAGAAATGTCTCATTTAAATATTCATGGACGTTACTGTGTTGAAGAATTGTTCTGATCAACCTCACAAACAAGTGTCTTTTTGTGTGTGGGTTTTACAGTAAAACTAGGTCAAATGAAACCTTTACAATGGCAGTATCACTCCTCCCCTGAGGAAAATCCAAGATTTGATTATCTTTACTCAACATCTGAAAACTGTCTTTAGTCAATCCACAGACATTAGATCCAAATTCTTGACACAAAGTTCAACACGCAAAAAAAAAAAAAAAAAGTGATAAATAAAGTTTAATTTAGTCTGTTCTTTGTAGAGATGAACTCCAGGCTTTGTTTTGAGGTTCAACAGATACACTTTCTTGTTAAGGACCATATACATTTATCAGTAGTTCTAAGTATAGAAGATTCAACTAATTCCCGTTAGGCAGTCAAATCCGAGTCTCTTTGAAATATAATAGGAAAAACGTGGCGGGGATATGTGCTTCTATGTGTGTATATCTCTCTCACTTCATTTCTCTTTATATATATAATTAGCATATTTATGTATATATGTGTGTTTGTATATGAATGTATGTAATGTATTTTTTTTTTACATAGTGATCACCACTTATCAAGGCCCGGAAGCCACTCAGGGATAAGGGTTATTGCAAGTACATTACGTTAGTTTGGAGATTTGATGAAGTGTTTAATTAAGGGGGCGGTTCATTAGGAATTTGTTTACATTGGACTTGAATTGCATGTATGTCTGTGTTTGTAAAAGGTATTTTTAGAGGCGGCATACTTTAAATTAAAATGAATATTTTTATTAAAAATGTCATTCCAATGAGTAGTTTTCTGTTTTTACAGTTGAAATTTCGCGCATATATGCCATAATCTTACATAATTTTATTTTCACAACTCTGTGCATTAAATTATGCATTATTTCGATAATAATGCGTCAAATGTTGTTTTCAAAGTGCTCTATTGTTTTTAGTACATCACTGTAGACATGGGTCTTTACATATCTCCAAAGAAAATTATCTAATAGAATTAAATCGCGAGTTCGTAATAGCCAGTTAACATGTCAATTTCGTAAAAATATCAAATGTTTTTCAGTGAATTAATCGTATTGCGCGCTGTGTGGCATGGGGCTCCGACCTACTTAAACCAAATTAATTACCAAACCAAGCTGAACTTAAAATAACCGATAGCTGTTAAATCTATAATTAAAGGAAATAGTTGTCACCGCCTCTAAAACACTATATTTGTTTGTATCCGTGTGTGTATGTATATATATATATATATATATATATATATATATATATATAATGGCTAAATATAGAAAAATTAAAAAAAAATGAAAAAGGGCTATCTAACCTGATTTCGTTCCTCGCTTAATAGAGCTAAATCGAGGAAAATTGCGATTAAAAATAAATCGTCATGAATATGGCGGAGGGAGGAGAAAAGTATTTTTAAAAATAAGCAAATGAATGAGGGGGGAAAATCACATAGAAATCAAATTAAGTCCTAAGAGATTTTCTTTTTCTTTACAAAGAGAAGATCTCAAGGGCTTAATAAAAATGGTATGTAAGATTTTTAAATAGACGAAAGTAAACAGGACATTTATTGACTACAGTTTCTTTAGATTTATGAATATCGGAAAGTTTCTTATTAATATTAGATTCAATAATGTCTAAGGTGTATCTATTGTTGAGAAGGGTCTTGGTAATGAATTTAAGCCTGTCATTCAGATTAAATTGTGGAACAAATCATCAAGCCGTATGTGTTAGGGTCTTAATTAAATTAAACTTTTGATTTGTAGGACAAAATGAGTCCCAACGTGTATAGAGGCCGCTAAATGTTGGTTTATGATAGCCAAAAGAAAACTTCTAGAAGTCTTAGAAACAAGAACATCTAAAAACGGAAGAGTAGAATTGGTTTCTTTGTCTACCGTAAACTTAAAGGACGAATTAACGTTATTAAGGGGCGTGAAAAAAGGCGTTCGCTTTCGTCGCATCGTCGAATAGGCAAAAAGTGTAATCAAGGTAAGGAAAGTAAAGGTCTGGTTTATGGAAACCAGATAATAGACACACTTCGTGATAACCTACAAAGATATTAGCCAAATCTGGCCCCAATGTAGAACCCATGGCTACACCATCTATCTGTTTTTACATATCATTAAAGCTGAATTCAACCGACATAGTGGTGAATTCCATTAATTTTAAGAAAATATTTTCGGGAATTGGGGGAGCTGGAAGTTAACTCTGATATAAGGTGTTAGCACGTATATTAATAGTCTCCAACAGTGAGACACAAGCGAAGAAACTAGAAATAGCAAAGGAACATATCTATTTGTAAGAATGGGTATAGTTTTGCGTAAAGTTGGCAAAAGTAAAATGAATGCAAAATAAACTATAACGTTCCAAGAAGAGTTCTAAGATACTTGTCAATCATTTAGCTAACTTGTGTTGAGAGAATATATATATGTGTATGTGTGTGTGTGCGTGCTTGTATGTATATACATGTGTTTGTCTGCGTGTGTGTGTGTATATATATATATATAAGAAAGAGTGAAATATTCCATTTTTCTTCTCATATTTTTGTGTGCTATGTAGAATTGCTCTGATGAACGTCAAAATATTTCTTTACTTTTACTAGTTCCATTTAGGTCGCCAAATCCGGCTCCCATTGAAATATAATAGGGACAAAGGATGTTTTGCATAAAAAGTTTAACACTTGGCCAAATATCTCTCGGTTGATACGCATTACAAAGAAAGGCCATCTGTGGTTATTTCGCTAGAAATCTATCTATCAAATAAATCAAGTCTCACTTCTAAAGATATTCGTCACTGGAATCGCTAGTTTATTTGGTGGATCATGTCAGACAATGTTTGGGAATCTGTTTCCTGTTTCTCTGAAGTGTTCGCATAGAAGAACCTGTATGAAACAGGAATGCTGTCCAAGTATCCTGTGTAAATTCGTTCGTGCAGAATTGGCCAGTTTTATCACTTAAAGAAGTAAATAAATAAAATGGGACCTAGAAAAAAAAGAGGGGTGTGTGTGAATTTATTTAAAAGTCAAAGATCATATGGCTCATACCGTCTTGAGTGTTTGTCATTATAATGAGAGAAAAAGAACCTATAAAATCAACATTAGGATTGGCATGTGTTTGTAGCGTGAAATGGCATACATGCTACTGGTAGTTACTGTGTAATTTTGTTTATAATCCGGGTATATATTTCGTTAAATAAAATAGACGTTTTTAGTCTATTTAAAAAAAACTAAATAAATATGATAAATATAATAAAAAATATTAAACTGATTAACAAATGAAAAAGTACAATAATTAATCAAATATGAGAAAGAAAGCACATAAATTGTTCAAAACCAGTTAGAATTATCTATCACTGACGATGAACCTTGAATGTTTGAAAAGTATTTGGACTTATGATAAATACGGCGATTATATCATCCAGTTCCCGCCAGAAGTAAAGACTTATTCAAAAATCTGAAAAGGATTCGAAATATGATATTGGGTTCTTTTGTGTGCAAGATCAGCTAAATCAAGACAGCTAGGCTTGTAGATAAAAGGGCGCAATATGCTTCCCGAGCATTATAACATTAAATCAAAATAAATCTGATGTGTGTGTGTGTGTGTGTGTGTGTGTGAGTGAGTGTAATATGGCGTGCCATGAAAACAGAAAAATAAGTTTGTTGTTTTTAGTTTTTCAGTGGAAAATTATTTTGCCACTGAGAAAATCGCTTGCAATCGCTGAATCAATTTGAATTCACAATATCCGTAATGTTATTTCAGGAACCATCAGTTGTTTCCATGATATATATAAATTTAAAGGGGATTAGAACAGCAGTCTAAAGAGCAGATTGTATTTTCATGTAATAGTAAAATCACTAATGTAATTAAAATACAAAAAAAACAGTGCTCGTTGTAATGTAGATATATAATAAGCTGAATAGGTATATATATATATATATATATATATATATATATATATATTAGAACTATTTAAATATTTAATAAGATGATTGATAATTTATAATTAAAATTGAAAATTGGTTTCATAAGGAGGAACAAAACAAAATCAATAACTTATACGATCGTTTCGGAAACGATGTTTTTATTGAGATAGACACTAAGTCATGGACAATAATTTTAAGTTTTTTTTAAACGGTCTCCTCAGCAAATATATTGGATGGGATTTAAGACACCAAAAATAAACCTTAAATAACCGTTAATTTTAATTATAAATTATCAATCATCTTACTAAATATATATAATTCGATTTTTGTTTTAATATTATTATAATGCTCTGAAAGTCTATTGAGCCCTTTTTATGTACAAGACTACCTGTCTTGATTTAGCTGATCTGCCACACAAAAGAACACAATATCCTTTCAGATAGGGCACTATTCTTATAGAAGGAAAATGTAGTATTTGTTTTGCTATTGCCTTTAGTCTTTGAATACTTTCTGCAAAGTATAATATGGCACAAGGGTTGAAGGTTGCTGGGTGAAAACGCCATCCCCTCAGTGGAAGAGTCAAACTGGTCTCTTAAAATAACCTGAGTAACCCCCATGGGCATTTCCCGATAGGAACACCTCAGGTTTTTTTCTGAAAAATCCATTATGTCTCTACTCAAATCTAGGATTAGCTGAATGAAAAGCACTACGTGCTCATGCAACTTGTTATAGAGGCCAATGATCCATTCTAGCGAGAATCTTTTCAGAAAGCTCGAATGAGGATGAAAAATAAATTGCTTGTTTGATCGTAATTTGGCTTCTCGTTACTAAAAAAATAGAGAAAGATAAGCTAAAATTGTAAGGTTTGTGCGATCAAGTTATTTCTAGGCAGACGAACAGAAATATCCTTTCTTGGCAAGTCAAGATTTCTCTCACAGATATGCTTCACGTAATTCACTGATCTATAATATTATCGTGTTCAGTCGGTTCGATCCTTGTTGGCAATTATAACGTTAGCAAAGGACGAGGCGGAAGCTATAATTCAAATTACCCTTTTTTGACCGCCCGTTTCTACCGGATCTGCTTTCGTGTCTTGCTGCTAACTACCAACTGCTGTCGTGGTTCGTTGGTAAGGAAATGGCGATCTAGCGGGGTAGGGCTGTGGGTGAATTATTAATGGTTACACGAACGAGATAAGATAGGATGACGGACAACCAGGCAGCAAGTTCATAGTTATGTTTTGAAAAAGAAATGTGGCTATTATTTTACAATAGCCAACAAAAAAAAAATTGGTTAAAAAATAAACATACAACAAATAAAAGTTACCAAAAGCAAGAGAAGTTACTCTTCTACCTAACTTTAGTGCTCTACGTCAGTGACGAAGGAATACATCTAGACTGAGGCAATTATTTATTTTTTATTTATTTTCTGAAACTTTCATTGTAAAAATAACATTTATGGAATAGTGTTTTTTTTTTTTTTTCTGTTTCCCTGCTGGTATTAACGTGAGAATACTGTTATGTCACTTCAAAAGGTGAATTGTCAGAGGCAAGCGATATATTGTTTGGCAATTTTAAAATATACATTGAAAGTATAAAGTAGATAAAATTTAAATTTATTTCTTTAAAATTAACCATGGAATTTTCCCAAGCCCCACCAATTAATCATAAAGTACCGTGACCACACAAGTAGCAGAAAATGCAAGGTTATCCTTGAACAACTTTGTTTTAGCATGAAAATTGCATGATAAAATTTGACCCTTTTTCTGTATAGTACATCCTGTCTACTGAAAATCAAAATCACCCATCTGTCACCATAACAGACATATAAGTACATCATCGTGTTACCTATGTGTTAGTTGATGCCAAACAGGAAGGTACTAAGCGGCCGTCATCACATGTTTATTTAAAGCAAATATTCACCTTGCATAGGGACCGGATCTCAAATGGAGTTAAATTTACGAATAAAAGGTACTGTTTTTACAAGCCACCAATCCAAACAAATCAACTCATATTTCACGTGCCGGATGTCGTTACAGCACAAGCACGTTGACACACCGGTTCTCGCCAGATCACGGAAGTTAAGCAGCGATGGGCCTGACCAGTACCAGATGAGTGACCATTTGGGAAGGCTAGGCGCTGTATGTACCACGCTGAGTCGTAGAAATGTCCAGATTGGTATCTAGAGTCGCATTTAACTCATGGGGGCAGATAAACACCTGAAAGAAGACAGGAAGCAACAAGAAACTACCATCTTTACTTGCCTTCCCGAGATTACCATGGCTCTACAATTTTGAGAGCCATTGTCACCAACGCTGTTGAAACAGCAAGGCAGTTGCATGTATGCATATCAATAGTGGCGCGATATTAGCAAAATATGGTCATTCATGAAATAAACTGTTCTATGTAATTTAAACGAGGATTGTCTTTGTTTCTTTTAGGTTTTAAGAAAAAATACGTATTTTTTTTTCTAAATCACCTTATCAAGACCCTAAGGCCACTCGAGGAAAAAGGGTTAAATAAGTGTCAGGTGGATAGTGAGACAACATCGTAATGATGGTTGTGATTGAGCGTCAAAATTTATAAGAGGATGGCTCAACAATTCATTTATATTTGACTTGAAAACGATCACGTTATAGTCAGCTGGAAAACAGCCCAGCGGTATTGTTAAACAGACAAGAAGATCTACGAAATAAACTTTGCTCATGGAAGTCTCGTTTAGTTTCGTTAGAGAGTGTGAAAGTGAATTTCTTGACAGTGGTTATAGCTAGATGAGTTTTTTGCTGTCCTGTGATTGTGGTTAACTTTGACTTCGGGACAATCTGAAACTTGCGCCTGAGCACTATCTGGAAACTATTTGCATCAAAGACATTTAATATTTCGCAACAGAACAGGTTGTTTAACAATTTGGCTTAGACACAAGAAATATTGAAAAACATCTTGTCGCATTTGATATGTTTTAACTGATATAACTAAGTCCGGGAAAACCCCTTACTACCAATATATAAATTGTAGGATTTAAAGTTAAATTCCTTGAACTAAAAATATAGAATTTAATGTTTGAAACAAGGAATACAAGAAATTTAAAGTTATTTCCTTAATCCATGAATTTTCAATGCATGACTCATATCTTCAGAGGAAATGCATTTAGCAAAATAATCATTATGAATAACCATAGATTTAGCACTTATATAAAAAATTAGCTAAAAAAGCCTTTTTTCAATTTATTTTGCTTTATTTTCTATATTGAGATTGTCTTCTAAAAATGTTCTCGCAACAATATTTTATAAAACTGTATACCAGAAGATTAATTGATTTATTATTTAAATTAAGTCACTCCATCGGTCGGTCGGTCTGTCCGTAACACTTTTGTGCTTGGCCATTTTGGTTAAGATCAAAGGTCTGTTGTTAATAGATGCTGTTCGTGGCTTTTTAAGCTTTTCTTGGCCTTTTGCTCGGTGGGGGAGCAAATAAATACCAACCTCACATATAAGACCTTGGTTAATGTAGGGGCAACTCTTGATACCAATTGTCATAATCCAGCCCCCCTACTCCCCGGGGAGTTGGTTCCCATTTCCCCTTCACTGCTCACATTAAAAATCGGCCTTGTGCCTAATTTGCTCGGGGGGGGGCAAATAAATACCCTTTTCTTGGCCTTTTGGCCAAGATCAAAGTGTAGTATCTGTTCTTACTACATGCTGTACTTATTGTGATATAAAGTGGGGGATCACTTTTCTGTAGAAATTTAATGTAAAATGATCCCCCTCTTTACAACCAGTCTCAAAGCCATTCAAGTCATTCTCCAGATCATTCAAGTTGTTTTTGAAGGATTTCAGTTATTTTTTAAGCATTCAAGTCATTCTTAAGGTCATTCAATTCATCCTCAAGTTCATTAAAGTCATTCTAAGTCATTTACTTTTTATTTATTTAAGCCATTTCAGCCCATTTTTCGGTCATTTTAGTGTATCTTCAAGAATTTCATGTCAATCCTACATTCACGCATTCATTCATTACACGAGAGCACGCGACCAATGGCTATCGGCCTTGTTTTTTTTTCATCTCAATATATATTCGTCAATGTGTCATACGTAATTTTGGAAAAGCATTTTCATTGTTAAATGCTCAGCTTTAATAGGGGCATCATATTCATATGCGTTTATTTGTAAAAATGTGTTTATATAGTAAAATGAAAACAAAAATGAACAAGGGCGAACAAAAACTAGTTTCGGTGATAGTGCATAGGACGTATGTAAATGTCCGCTCGCGTTCGCCTGTAAACCGCCGGAATATGCCGAGCGTTGCTAAGCAAATCTTATAAACGCTACACAACAGAAAATAGATGTATTCATCGGATACGAATTACAATATAAAAAAAATGGAAAAGCAAAAATATCAAATATAACAACCTTTGATAAGTTTTACTTTTTTTTTCTCGTGTAATTAAAAACGAAATTTTTGTTGGTCGGAAGGCGGGGGTTATGATTGGGATTTTTTTCTCTCGAATCGGTAACCGTAGGAAACAGCATCATTTTCGCAAGAAATAAACGAAAAATTAAAAGATTTAACAATGTAATATATAGCACCATTGCAATAAAAGTTAATTTTTTTATAGAGATAATGCCAAGAAAAGTATTAAGAATACCTTGGCCAGCGCACACCATATTTCAGTAGTTTACATCAGGTTTCGGGCAAACCCGACGGACGCTTACACAAAAAAAAAAACACAAATAATCTAATATCAAATGTCTTAATTCTTTGATAAACTTTTTCGATATATCTTCTCAACAAAATGTCTTGCCCTTTAAAGCAGACTTTCAGCATTTCAGTGGCGAGCAAAGATGGATGACACGTTTGTCCAGGTGCACAAAGAAAAAAAACCGTTATAAGTTCTCATTACATAACACTAGGAAGAAGGAAATAAAACGAATAAATGATTTAAATAAATTCATGTGCACTCTTTACGATAACAAAAATCACCAACACCCTTATATGCATACAGAATTCGGCAAACACGCTTTTGTTTGACTACAAATGATTTATATACTTCGTCTGGCCACACGCAAACTACAGACATTTTTTTTAGATTTATTTACTAACACCGCCCCAAACTCTCCCAAAGAATTATAAGGCAAACAAAATAAGATGTCTATTATAAGCCATGATAAGGAAGCGCTCTTATTATTCGTTGTCGTTTATAATGCCAAAGCTTAACTTGGGGGAAATCTATTAGCAAGTCTGTCCGGTGAATATATTGGTTCTCTTTGTAACTTAGGTGCTTCGGGTGAATAATGTAGAGTCAGATAGGTAAAAAAAAAAAATGAAATGGTGTATAGGCAAGCAATTGTTATAAATACGTGTATATATAGATATATATTCCTGAACGAGGTTTGGGTACAAAAATCAAAGATGGCCGGCTTAGAATTTGGTTTTTAAGTCATCAACAGAATATATGTGAGTTGGGGGGGGGCAAACTAGATAAATTTAAGTCGCATTTCCGCACTTATGAGGATTCATCTTACCTGCATAATTCTGTGTTTATATTGTATTGTGATGCACCAGCTGTAATATTGTAAACAAAAACCATTTAATAATTGCGTTAGAATTTACTATTAAGTGTTCTGAACAGGCTTATCAGTGGCTCTCCCCTTGTGGCCGAGATGGTTAGGTGGCTGGATTTTTTCCACATTCGCGTCAAGGCTTCGGGGTTCAATCCTACCTTCCTACTAAAACTTTTTTCTTTTACACCTCCAAACGCCAGGCCAACGTTTTTCTTTCTAACACACACACACACACACTCCTCCAATCACCCGGGTAACGCCGGGTACCCCCGCTAGTCTATAATATAAATCTCACCTGTCTGTTCTTGTGTGTGTGTGTGTATGAATGTTTGTACGTCTGCTAAAAACTTTCGTCAGCCGCATCGGACTGGGTCGAAACCGGTACCAGCTGAAAGAACGATCCCTCGACCCATATGTGAGAATTAAAAAAGGATCAACTACAATTGGTCAAGTTTATCACACATTATGCGCCTGAGAGATCGCTTTTTCAGGTGATACCGGTTTCAACCCGATCTGATGCGACGAAATTTTTTAGTAGACATAAAAATATACATTCACACACGCACACACGTAACATTTATACTATAGCAGATATAGATATATAGACTTGGAAGTTGTTAACCTTTAAAACTATATAAAAAATATTCAATTTTTATATTTTTTATCATTCGTTGGAAAATTATTTAGTCACTAAGTCATTTAATCACATGCAATCGCTTCATGAACTTGATTTTTCGAATCCACAATAATCCTAATGTTATTTCAGGGATCATTAGTTGTCTATCATGAAACACTGTTTCGGTAATTTAAAAACCAAACAATATATTAAATCATGGCTCACCAGCAGTGCTGATCAAACACCACCTCCTTTAATCACTAGAACTAAAAAATGTTCTGAATATTAGATTTAGTTCCTTGCTTCAGATTAATTTGGCTAAAATATTCATGCTATTAAAAAAACGTCTTACATGTGACACTCGTCCTTGTCTCCAAATTCAAAATGGATAGATTTTTTAATTTCCCAATGTTTTGTTTATTATTCGGATGGATTCATTATACTACTTATCACTCCTGTTTGTTAGTAATGTTTATATATTGTATTTATATGATTTGGACGAATCCATTATACTACTTATTACCCCTGTTATTATTAGTACTTCATTGATGATATATTTACATTCTTATTTACTTATATATGTTTAATAAGTTATATATATATTGACATTTTTTATACATTACTAATGTAGTTGTGTGTTTTTTAAAAATATATCTTGATTAGCTTAATACGATTCAAAAGCAACCGGATAACAAACAAATGCTTTATTTAGCTGTTTAAATATTTTAGTTTTAGTTGGGTAACCAGACTTATTACTAAGCTAGAAACTGGGCGTATAAAATCTATTAATCTTAAGGTAACACGAGCTATTCTCAGAAACTCTGACATAATGCTTCCGTAAAACATATATATATATATAAGGCAGGTACTATTTTTGTGCAGCATACGAACTAACATATATATGTATTGTACGGAGTCCACGCAGATCGATCAACGTTTCGACATTTCTTTGTCGTCATCAGGTATCCAAAAAGTTGAGTCGTGTTGACGACATTGAAATGTCAAACTTTGATCAATCTTTGTAGACTCCTTACAATGTTTATATAATTTAATTTATAAAAGCTGTCACACATATTGAGTAGTTTAAAAAATATTAGTTTATAGTTCATGTTATTAATATTCGTAAACTTATATATAAACGAATATTTTCTGCATTTGAAAAAACTTGTTTTTTTTGTTTTTTTCGAAAGGCTTTTTATATTCCTGCACGTCAACGAATCGGAAATAAATACAAAAAAGATATAAACATTTATATATGTTTCGTATTGATTTTATATATATATATATATATATATATATATATATATATATATATATATATATATATATAAAGCAAAACTTTATCACAACGGTTGATTTATCTTTACAATAAAAAAAGTTTGCATATTAGGGGCAGTAAAGAATATTCGTGAAAAGTTTCACATTTACATAATTTTCGGTACACAATCCAAATAATCGACAACCATACTTTTTAAGTCTTTTGTTTAAAAGTCGGCCATTTTAATTTGAGGAGACGAGCCTCGCTTTCAAATAAAAGCAATGAACATTATATATATATATATATATATATATATATATATATGTGTGTGTGTGTAATATTATAATGTATATCGTGTTTCAAGAACAGTGGGTCTCTTGTGTGAATGCACAGGTATTTAATGACAAAACCCGTTGAACCACAAGACACTAAAACGGAAATCATATTTGATTGATCAAACCATAGTGAAATACAAGGCGGATGGAAACAGGTTGAAGTGACAAACATAGCCATTAAAACATTGCTGTGTATGCATCAGCAACACATGTTCAGCAGAATTATTGATGTTTTAAAAAAAAAAAATGAGCAAATGAATCGTTTCTGTTGATTCTATGATTTAACAAAAAAAAAATCCTTTTATTAATGTTCAGATGATAAATGTTATGCAACAAGGAAAGAAAAAAAATCCAATCTGATATATTTTTTTCTATTCGCAAAAAATATTTGACGAACAATCTGGATTATTCGAATTACTGTTCTCATCTTAAATTTTATTCTTACATTGACCTATGGCACAACAGATAAAGTCCTAAGTAGTAATCAGTTCTAAAGGACAAACAGACATCTTGGGCTTGAAGTGCGTTGTGACCTAGAAGGCTTGATAATAATTAAAATAACACGATAGTATGTTTACAAGAGTGTACTCACACAAGTCCAGAATAGTATGTTACAGTCTAAGTCCGATTCAGTGGCTATAACTGCCACTGATTACTCCTATATTTATACTCTATTCACAGACTCTGGACGGGTCCATCTATTTCCGAAAGGGTGTAGATCAAATGCAGACCATAAAAACAAGCTTCTAAAAGAGATCTTTGCATAATAAAAATACCACAGATCAATGCAACAGCAAAATAGCACCCCTTCACTGTAGAGGTCACAAGTTGCTGTAACATTTTTTGCTCTGATAAGTTATTTCCTCGTACCGTTTAATTTTTGAATTCGCTTATTGCTTCCTGTTTCCCCAACTGCACCAATATGCAGAAATTAAAATGTAATATCCACAAATATCTTGCTGCTCAACTTTCAACCCAGGTTGCTCCCTTCCCTTATATGTGGATCCTATTATAGTAGCTCCTAATGCATCTTTAGCAGAGAGCTGGCGGTGGATAAGTGATTAACGCCTCTGGCTGATAACTAGGGCTGTGACAACTGCATATTCTTTTCCTTGTTTTGATTGTCAGGTATATATCCATTGATATCTTATATGATTTTATGCAGAGTGATGTGGTTCTCAGTTAATTGTGTCGGATATATATTCGGGAGTCAAAACAACGAAAAGAATATGCTGTTGTCATAGCCTTAATGATAATCTAGGTATGACGCAACACACGTCAGCATTCCAGTATCGAGAGATATCAAAAAAGCTGTAGTTTGTAAAGTTTCAACATATTACAATTCATGGTATTCACCACAAAAAGAAAAAGCAAGAAACTTATTGAGTAATGGTTTTCTAAGACTCCTCACAAGATCAACTAAATTGTTAATCGCTAATGTGTGGATTCATCTAGAAATGATATTTCAAATACACAAATTGCAGACCAAATAAAATGCTTTTGGAAAATTAAGCACGAAAAACAAAGGAAAATGCTACTTGTTAATATCTACTTCTTTGTCACTAAATGGAGGATGTGACACAAAGTCGGGAGGTGTACAAGTGTCAAGTAAGCACTTTTAAATGGAGGATCACTCTGACCTATATAAAATTACCTTGGCAGCCCCAAATGCATTTCTCATTAGAGGCGTCTCCGGTAGTAAACTTGCTTCCCCTAAAAGATAGACGACAACAGCTTAGGAGAGTCGACCTCTTAGAACTGCACAATAGCACCGACAATCTCAATCAGTAGAGGAAAGGCTATTTTAATAGTCGCTTAGACCCTGTCGTCTTTGAAAATGTATGAATTGCAATTCAAAGAAGATAGTATTTAGAAATTTAAGGATGTCAGTCAAAAGAAAATGCTATTTCAAACACAAGAAGAACACAATCTCTCATAGAAATGTGAAGGTGGATTTAATGTCATATGAATAATTTAAAAACTGTATATCTTTTATATTGAATTCACTAATGCACTAATACCAGATGAGGTTATTTGAAGATATTGGCATCCTTACTTAAAATGCATCAATTATTTGTTTCTTCCTTTCCTTTTGCAAAACTTAATCATGTTCTGCAAAGTCAAAAACAAAACCATTTAAGCTCTACAAAACAACCAGACCAAACACCACGAATAAATATATTAAGCTACAAAAAACTTGAAGCATAAAAACTTTTTCCACGTTTACTCGGGTCGGCATTAAATAACCGGTCCTGGATATGACCTTAAACTATATCCAGTGGTGAGGCCCCCAGCTTGCGGGCTTTGGGGAGTGTGGAGCCACCCTTTAATTGCCATTGCTCCCAGGTCCACTCTGACCCGGAGTGGTAGTACCTGTTAAGGTCCGAACTATGGGTTAAATAGAAACAGACTTGAAAACAACAAATATATTCTATTAAAATATTTTTCTTCAAAATCTTTGGATTCGGCCTTAAATAACCTAAAAAAGGTTGATATGCCGTAAAACAAAAACAACCAACCAATATTAAATAATCTGAACAAGGTCGATATGCCGCGAAACAAAAAAAACAAACCACATATTTCTATAATAAACTCTGCCCGTTGTTCTGACTCGCTTTAGTTTGAAATAACAATTACCATTCTACAATATGAATTCGGGGACAAATGTTAGAGCTAATCAAAACACATTTACAAGGCATATTCAAGTGTGCTAACTCTTAGCTGGTATTTGTCTCCTACGATGAAAAATGTAACACAAGGGTTTAAAAGTTTGATTAACAAATCAGCGCTCGCCCCCCCCCCCCGAGGATGAGCACTGACCTAAAAAAATATCTGGAGAGCGCCGTTGGCATTCCATGAAAAGGATGCCTTAAGTGATTAACAATAAAATAACTCTTTCTCAAAGAGAGAAGGCAAAACCTGGGAAGGTGGGTCACCTATATCTGCACAAGACCAGCATCCAAAACTAATTTCAATACTGGCTTTTATTTTGCCTATGCTGTATAAGAAGATTATCACGTGTGGTCGCTTTTATCATTGGCTAGTATATGTATATATATATATATATATATATATATATATATATATATATAGTAATTTATAAAATATATATGGCGATTAAGCTACACTGAATGTTTCGCGTTTCATCCACTCTAGGATTCTTCAGGCTTATGCGCATAAGCCTGAAGAATCCTAGAGTGAATGAAACGCGAAATATTCAATGTAGTTTAATCGCCATGTATATTTTATAAATTACTAACTAGCTCTACCTATGTATTGAGCACTTTTGAAGTAAATACTTAAAGTTTACGCATAAATTTATACTTTTGTATATTAATTTATCTGAGTAAATGAACTAGTTATATATATATATATATATATATATATATATATATATATATATATATTCAGGTTTTTCTTTTGTTTTAGGTTTTTTACCGATGTAATTATAGTTTTGTGGTTTTATAAAAATAATTTTATTATTAAAATTATTTTTTTTTTATTATTGATATAATTTTAAAAAAGTGTCTGGATAGCGCCGTCGGCATTCCATGGTAGGCACGCTTCAGACGGTTAGCAATAAACTAAATCCTTCTCACAGAGAGTAGGCAAATCCTGGGAGGGTGGACATCCTAGATCTTACAAGACCAGATTCACACCACAATCAACAGGGAAAAGCCATTTCAGTAATTGCCCGAATGCTGTTGATTTTGGTACCCAGGGAACAAATCTCGAGACGCGGAATTCTTAGAGATGTCCATTTAATGAATTGATTTGTGTCTTTGCCAGTTCCAAATCCAGATATTTTCAAATGCAAGTGATGAAAACCAGATTAGTTACATGAAGAGAAGAATACATTCTGGATGTAATATCCTGATTGTACACATGGCCTATTGTTGATATAAGGTTTAGGACCTATCCCCACTTTCCGTTCGAGGACATTAAGCTACACCTGCAGGCCCAGACTCATAAACTAAACTGTCAGCTATCACTTTCAGGAGTCCACTTTCTTTCTTTGTCTAGTACGCCCTTCCCCCGTCATACTTTTTTTGAGTAGTTAGTATCTTTTATGGGTTTATTTTTCTGGGTACTGAGTTAAGAAAAAAAAACCCAGTCAATTTTGTCCCTCTGTGAGTACCCTTTTTAAGATTGTTTGCGTTGTGCTTTTTGTTCTGCTTTTATTTTCTCTAGTCGTATTGTGTGCGCATTTCAATTATATAAATAATTTAACAGCCGCAAAAGCTCCTGCATATTCAGTTTGGACAATAAATCCCAAAGTTGGAGCCTCCGTCAGCAAATACTGACAATATCATTAGGAAGTTGCTCATACATTTTCAGTTATTTTATGTCCCTTTTTCTCTCTCACTTGGCAACGGCATTTCGATATCTCCAGAGGAATGTCCGTGGAAAGCATGCTATTCCTCCGATTATTTATTTCCATCTGTGTTTCAAATAATTGTTTATGTCCATAACTAACAGAAGCTCGGTATTGCTCGGGGTTTAATGAGAAATACTATTTCCTTTTTCACTGTCCTCATAACTCCATATTACATATATTTTTTTTTCTGTCCCACTCCTGTTTCGGGCCCTAATATTTTATAAGCACTTATAGAATCCTGAGAATGTGTGTAAGGTGTCAAATTGAGAAACTGATGATTGGTGACAATGGGAATTGATAAGAATATGATTATCTGAAATGACAACGCAAGAATTTGTTTATATTCTACTTGAAAACGACCGTGTTATAGTCAGCCGGGAAGCAACCCCATATTTTGTTCCACAGAAGAGTGGTTCTAGAAAAGAAACGTTACCCTGATGCTTTAGTTTTATTCAAAGAGAGAGAGAGAGAGAGAGAGAGAGAGAGAGAGAAGTAAATCATTAATAGTGGTTGTAGCTAGACAAGTTTTTGCTGTGAATGTTTCATACGGGAAGGCCATGGGTTGAAGATCTGTCGAGTACTTGACATGAAAATTACGATAGAGCAAAGAAAAACTAGTAACCGTACTTGTGAGGAAGTGGTAGGAGGAAGAAAAGGGCATAGACCACTAGATTTCGAAGTTGTTTTTATACCTGAAGAAATCGAATTAGTGTTTTTCATGTCTTTAGTTTAGATTTCATCAAAATCCGTAATACTTATTTGAAGTTTTAAAGAAGTTTTGCCTCACCCTCTATCTCCCTTCGAGGGGGAACATAGAGATTGGGCACACTTCTATTCTCTTCCCCAAATACCTTTGGATACACACACATTAAGTTGTCAACAAGTCATACTCCTCCTAGCTCCCTCACAGGGAAGCACACATATATTTGGCACATTTCGAGGCATGTAGAGATTTGAAACCATTTCTATTGTCTTGTGCTAAAATTTTATATGTATGATTTAAATTTCATTAAAACTGAATATATTTCAAGTTTTAAAAGAGGGTTCAGCCCTCATACTTCCCTTAAATTTGGTACTTAGTAATTTAAGACCGCTTCCGTTTTTCTTGTTGACCCGTCTTAAATGATAAAATATCTTTCCCTACATCGTTTCCAATCCTTGCATCATCGAATTAACAATTTCATTATCCTTTGATAAGTGGTTACCTATTGATATAATAAACGTTTTTACTAGAATCAATTTTGATCCAACCCTCAGCAAAACAAAAACAAAAAACTTAATACAATTACAAGGTTCAGCTTTAAATAAATGAAAAAAAAAACGAACACTGATCAAATATAGGAATAGTCTATGGTCTCTTTCTTAGATTACGTTTTGTATAGGTTCAATAGCATTTAATATTTCGAAATGATGAGTTACAAGTTCCTCTGTTTGTTTTAGTTTTCCTGATTACCTTAAATTCGCATTAAATATATTCAAAGAATATTAATGTAAACAGGTTTGAGCCAGGCTTAAAATTTGGAGGAAGCCCAAAATTTCAAGTGGCTGTTCGGTTACTGTACTCTTGCTCAAACTGCGTGCAATTTATCACGATAATTCAGACATGCCTTCGCTGGTCTGCTGGCATATATTGGCAATACACTATATAGATGCATATTAGAATTTCCCAGATCTTTACGACATATGGTGATTTGTAAATCTTCAGCTTAAACTTTACTTTAACGTTTACGATGGCGACTGAAGGGTGATTGTGTCGATCTGAAATTGGGGAGAAAAGAAATGTTTTACATACTCCGAAATATATTTTCAACAACAGTTATATCGATTATACAGACTTTAGCCTAACAGCGGAACAATCTGAACCAACCTTTCTTTATTTCTAACATTGCAAATTATTGTTCATTTGTTTCGAGTTCAGAATCGTTTGTTGTCGGTGAGTTGAGAATTGTTGGTTGCTGGTGCGTTTAACCCAACCTTAAATATACATTATAAATATAGACATTATTTTTCATAAATATGGATTGTTTGAATTTTTCATTAAAAAAAAAAGAATATCTTAGTCAGATTGTGTTAAAATTACAGGAAGATATCAAAAATAAAGAATTTAGTTGAGTTCAAAACGCTTCAGTGACTGTATGCTCCAAATTTCAGCGACTATTGATCAGTATTTTACAAATGAAGGCCTGTTGGAAAGGTAATGACTTGAGTAGTGTAGTGTGTTATCCATATTTACCCATAAAGTCGCACACTGAACGAATCACCCATCATTCAGAGCATTTTTGGGGTGGGGGGTATTTTTTACATCCATAAAATGTTTTAATCATAGTCATTTTTTTTTCTTAGTTTTGTATATGAATTATAAAAAATCTGATAATTCTCCCACACCTCTGACCTTGATCGAGGGAAAACTGAAACTTGCTGCTATGGTTTCAAATGATCTTAAATAATAGCGAGGAAAGACTTGATTCCAACAATTTCTCATATATTATATCTCTCCTCTTTGGTTTTCATGCATGAAGTAAATTTCACAATGTAAAAGGATTATTTGATACTGGAGATATTCATAATCGTACTTTATTTCCAAAAGAGTGGAGATATAATATATGAGAAATATTTGGAATCAAATCTCCCCTTGCTGTTATTTAAGATCATCTGAAACCATAGCAGCAAGTTTTAGTCTCCCCTCTATGAAGGCCAGAAGTTTTGAGGATATGTATAATTAAGCAAATCTTTATACCTGCAGACACCAATTTTTCATGATTACGTAATCATTAGTGTAGGGGGGGTGACATTTCCTGTTAGTTCCGAGATTCGAACCCAGCCACGCAGCCACCTTTTGTCCCATTTGCTAAGCCTTTATCTTAGGACCACCAAACAATTGCCACAATAATTAATGGAATTAATAAATATTAAAAACCGAATTCGAGTGAATGCATTAGACAATCTAGAGTGTTCAAACGAGCGAAAGTCGTAAGCATTGTATAAATGCTAGCTGACTGTCTTTTTAGTTGTTATTCCGCAGACGGTGACCATCCTTGAACCTTCTTGAAGGGGATATATATATATATATATATATATATATATATATATATATATATATATAGTAATTTATAAAATATATATGGCGACTAAGCTACACTGAATATTATGCATTTCATCCACTGTAGGATTCGTCAGGACGAATCCTACAGTGGATGAAACGCAGAATATTCAGTGTAGCTTAGTCGCCATATATATTTTACAAATTACTAACTAGCTCTACCTACGTATTGAGCACTTTTGAAGTAAATACTTAAAGTTTACGCATAAATCTATACTTTCGTATATTAAATTTATGTGAGTAAATGAAGTAGTTATATATATATATATATATATATATATATATATATATATATATATATATATAATCACTGGAGATAACCAACATTGTTCATGCATTAAATAAATTAATAATGCATTAATCCAATACTAGCGGGGCCAGTGGAAATTCCGCAGGGGACTCATTCATATGTAATATATTGATGTTGACATTCTGTAGATGTTCAGTGTAAATGGAGACGCTCTGATATTATTGTAGCTCTTTTGTTAAAATTGCAAAAGCATTTATCTAATTTAGTCCAGCATAATCCGGTCATAAAGAACGCTTAAATATATTTTAATTCTTGCAGATTTCTTATATATTAATATAGAGTTAATATTCTATCGATTTTTATATATTATAAAATTGCGATTTCAAAAATAAAAAATATATATATATATATATATATATCCATATGACTTGGGTGCATTAGCTTAAATCGAAACCGAAATAAACACTTATGAAAATAAATAAATATATATATATATATATATATATATATATATATATATATATATATATGTATATAGTGAGTTATAAAATGTATATGGCGATTAATCGCCATATACATTTTATAACTTACTAACTAGCTCTACCTACGTATTGAACACTTTTGAACACTTAAAGTTTACGCATAAATCTATACTTTCGTATATTAATTTTATGTGAGTAAATGAAGTAGTTATATATATATAACCTGAGTTCCTTCAGCCATAACCGAAACCAAAACTTATGAAGAATTCTTGGTATAATTATTTATGACAAGAAATGGAAGTACATAGCAATCAAACGACCCAGGTGTAAACGTGACACAGAAAATAACATACACACTATTGTATTAATATATAGATAAACAATGAACGCTATTCATCACGTATATAAAAAGGGTGTGAAGAATTTAGATCGTTAATAATAATTCAAGTATTTGCATGTTTCATATCCCACCAAATATATCTCTGCCGGAGGGGGGGTAGATTATATGTCAGAAACATGTCCATGGAGTTTACCAAGTGCTATGTTAGTCAGAAGGTTTTATGTTCTTGTCTCAAAGACAAGAAATATCACTTTGGCTGTCTTTTACGTTGATGGCTGGCTGCTGCGGCAATAAGCGACGGGAATTAAAGAAATCATCGAAACTTTGAAAAGAAAGTGATTTAATTAAATATTGTAAAGACTCTTCGAGATCTACAGAGAATGGCAGGGCACAATACTGTCTCATTCTTGATTTTGTTTTCAGACAAGAGACATGAAAGGCAACGATTGTGACTACACTTTGTGAAAGCCGTTTCTTTTGGAATGGCATAAAACAATGGATTTAAATTAAATAAACGAGATTCTTCCGTTGCTTGGATTATCTCCAGGACAGCTTCCATAACTGTGTAAAAGGATGATTGAAATAAGTTTGTAGCAGACTGGTTTATCTTTTCGTAAAGTTCCATCACAGACTCGATGGAATGGGGATTGAAGGTTTGATGTAAAAACCACTTATAAATATCCGTGTGATAACCACGACACATTGACTTTTAGAATTCTGCTCTCTAGACAAAGCACTTTGCTTTATTATGTACTTAGTTTTCATGAAAACAAACATGGCGTGATATGTACGTTTGAAACATTCAGAAGCAATTGGCGCTGTATTTTATAACATATATTGGTTATTCTTTACTAACTTGAGGGACCCCATGGAAATTCCACAGCGCTTTCTATCCCTATAATTTACTGTTAATAATATTTGTTTTACCCTGATAAAAGGCTACTCATACCTAAGAGTATCCTTTATCTCTACAAGGCCATGGTTCGCTCATGTATGGAGTATTATTGCCACATCTGGGCTGTTGTACCTGCCATTACTTTCTCGCTCCTAGACAGAGTTCCAGAACAAGTCGCCAACCTAATAGGTTCTGAAGTATCAACTAATCTCCAACCTCTGTCGCACTGCCAAAACATGGCATCCTTCTGCCTGTTTTGCAAGTATTTCAATGGTAAGTTCTCTAACGAACCACGAGCATTAGTACCCCCTCTACGATAGCAAAATCCCACCCCTACACAGAAATCCTTAGATGTTTTAAAACCTTCTACTCAAATAGATTGTTACGTTTTCTTTCCTTGACTTCTGCTCTCCTGGCTGTACTGGCATGCAGAAACTGAAGTGTAATCTGAGCAGTCATCTCACTGCCCAACTTCATAAATAGTATCATTGCAAATCTGGGCCTAAGTATTAGCCGCTCACGACTAAGTGGCCTGGTGCCTTGTTTGAGGTGAGACAACAATAAAACAAGTGAAGAATGCATGGTCCCCCATGAGTGCACAGTGAACGTCGCATTAAAAAAAATGACTAAGTTCAGCATTTGCCCCTCACCCCATTTAGCCCCAAAGGTCTCCAGGAAATGTCTAATCCTTGTGAAGAAGGACAAACGGTGCAGTTTAGGCCTAAACATATGTGAATTTGAGTTCTGCACCATGCAAAAAAAGAAATGACTAAGTCCATCATTTGCGTCTCCTCCATTTAGCCCCAAAAGTCCCTAAGGCCTTAACATATTTAAATTTGAGTTCAACAGTATGCAAAACTGCTAAATAGACACACACAGAAAATGTTGGACAAATATGGTGAAATACTTCCAAACATGGAGTGTTTTTATTAGCCCTAGAAGAGCCCCTGGGACATACCCAAGAGTTATCGCGAAATATAGACAGACAAAATCATATAGAAATCAATTACAACTTTTCAGAAAGTTTTATAAAAATCCGACATCAATTTTTGTTTTAATAAGAACAAAAGTGTCAATTTTAGCCATTTTAACCCGATGGTTGTTTTCTTTTTACATAAAAAAATGTGTAAAGAAAAAAAATCTGAAGTTGGATTCATTTACTGTTGATTAAGGTGTATGCCAGAATCAGGCTTCTTCACATGTTCCCCTGCTTAAATAAGAAAAAGTTTTGTCTTTGAACTTTGAAGAGGTTCTTTTTTGTTGTTTTTTGTTTGTTTGTTTTTAGATCAGCATGGAAAATTCTGCCACCTCCCATTTCTTTTAAAAAATGATACTTTTTTTTAATATTTGATATTAAATAATCACATTCATTTTCATATTGCATTGTTTTATAGTATTATATTTTGAAATATTTTTTGTCTATATTTTTCTAATCTTTTTCTTTTTAGGTAAGTACTGAATTTCTTGATCCCTCCAAATGTTCCTTAACGATGACGACTGGTAAGTACTATTTTCTATTCAAATTTAATAATAGTGATGGGGGATTAAAATATTTTCCTGATTTTCTGGTGCAATTACCTATCCCGATACTTTTTAAATATCTAAATATTTAGATATAGAGTTTCTTTTTGTGAAATTTACAGATTATTGTAAGCATGTGTCTGAGATGTACATGTAATTTTGCAAACGTAAGAAGTGCGCTTGTAGGAGGGGGGCGTGATCTATTAATTTTTGCTTTACTGGTCATTTAAAATCAATAAGTATTTATCATTCGAACCAACGATGCAAAATTAAGTTTTTTTGCTGTTTTTTTTTACATGGAGGTCACCGCTTATCAAGGCCCGGAATCCACTCAGGGATAAGGGTTATTGCGTGTACAGTAATCAATGGGATAGTATCGTAATAATCATTACTATTGGAGAGTTGATAAAGTGTCTTACGGTTTGTCAGAAATTTGTTTATGTTGAACTTGAAGACATCCAAGTTGTAGTCAGGTGGGAAACAGGCAAACGGAAGAGAGTTCCACAGTCGTGCACTTCTAAGAAAGAAGTTTTGAACATAGAAAACAAATAAACAAAAAATACAGTTAAAAGAATTGTTTTTGGCATCAGAAAATAAGCACAATTCTTCCCATACTGATTCTGATACCCTAAAAAGTTCAAAATTTTTGAGATTCCTAGTAATCGTCCCAACACTGATTATCAGCACAAGATTAATCAATTGTCATAGTTGATAGTACTCTTCTTATAAGTAAAAACAAAAAAACAAAATGGACACAGTAACTCAATCACGATATGAGTTTATTGCAAGAAAAAATTCTCTGTGCATTCACATTTTATTTATTTCTTTGTTTTTGGAATATTATATTAGAAATCTTTTTAATATAAAATCTATTAAAAATACACATTTTGTATGGAAAAATATACATTTTAAATATGTAAATATTAGGTAAAGTTATCCAATATAGACCAAATGGCCAGCCATTTAGAATAACTTCTAATTCTTTATCTAATGTTTCCATATTTAAAGTGTGTATTTCTCAGTAGATTTTATCTTGAAGATTCCTCATATAATAATATTTTACAAAAATTTGAATGTCTCCACAGAATATTTTTCTTGCAGTAAATTCTGGCCGTTATCTAGAGACTTTGCCAAAAAATGTACCCTCTTTTCAAGAAGAACAGCACAAGTGAACTTAACCAGCCTATGCAGGACCTGAACCCGGGTTTATTCGATTCACAACTTAGCCATTAATCATACAATCATCTACAAATCCATAAAAAAGGGTAAAATAATGGTTTTATGTCTGAATAGTAGATTTTTTTTTATTGGTTTGTATTTTGATGCCAAAATCAGAACGATACTAATGGTGCCACTATGTTAACACGAAAAAATAGATAAAAGCAAAAAAAAAAATGCCATGTTGGATATAAATCTCTTTGCCAGTAATCAACGGTAATAAAACCTCAGTTGTGCCGCATTCAATTGTCTTTGAGGGAACAAGATAAATAGGTGTAATGTTGTTAATCTGGTCATTTGAAGTGCTTCAATCTGGCCATTCCTTCTTCTAATGGCCATTGGTCAGGCAACAGTGACCAATGTTCATTGTAAGACCTATTCTTCAATTCTGTTCTTGATCTTTTTTTTTTTATTGTCCATAACATTGGGAAAAGACATCAATAAAATATCACATGAAGTAGATTTTATTTGTTTTATTTCTTGTTGGTGTGTGACCTTGTCATTTGTCCATTTAACCCGTCGTCATGCGTAATTCAGATGTTTTTGAACGAATCCAAGTTGGAATCGAAATGAGTTGTATACACAGTTCCATTTTTTTCTTTCATCACTCAGATATTCATTGCGCTTTGTCGTAACCATTTCTCATACAAAGTAAGAATAAAATATTGATTACATTGAAGAATTTTACTCATGGCAATCTCAGAACTTTCGCTTCCTTTATTTTGTACATTAGTCCTCACATTCCACGAGCGATGTTTGTGATAAAGGGAGAAGATATCTTGTTTTCCGGGCCAGAATCTAACACATTGTTTGCTAGTTTTTGAGCTTGATGTAGTATTTGTTTTAGCCCCTTGAATAACTTGTCTAGAGCGATTTCCATAAAAAAGCGATGTATTAATTTATTCTGTTACTGTTTTAACTCCTATCAAAACGAAACTGAAATTTAAAATTTTACTTAGATGAGGTTTGATAATTTGGATTAGTTGGACTACTGTTTTCATCATGTTTTTATGCTCATACCGTTCTCCAAGTGCATTTTGTCAAAATCGGGAATCTGTACTAACATTCATGCTAGAAATTTCTAACAGAATCCGTAGTGTAATGATTAGGTGACAGTTTTCAGGAGGTTCAATAAGGAATTACTGGAAACATTTACTTTGACAGAACGAAAACAATAAACCTCCAATCAATTAAATAAAAGGTTCAGTTTGAAATTCTGTACATAATGTCAAGTTTAACAAGATGCATGTAAGAATGTTGGTGATTACATCGGCCGAAACGCTGTGATAATAATAGCTAAACCGGTGGCTATGTTAACGACACCAACTGAAAACCTGGGTATGCCAAATTCGAATCCATGTCAGCCCACAAAACACTTTCATCAGACTAATACTTGACTTTGAAGGTGCAGGTATAAAATAACAGCCAAGATGAACAGTAGTGCGAAGAATCTATTTGTTCATACTGAATGTTTAAGTAATATCATAAATTTTGTATTCTCAATATATATAATCACTTGTATACGTACTGACACTAGTGGATTACCGGTCAAAAGATTTGAATCCATTCAGCTTTCACTCTGCAGCCCAATAGTCAGCACCTTGACCACCAAAGATTATCACACGAAAGGAATATATATATATATATATATATATATATATATATATATATATATATATATATATATATATATATATCTATAATCTATATAAAATCTTGAAGAAAGACAAATACAGAAAGCTAGTTAGATAGTGCTAAAAAGCAAACCTCGCAGTACGCTAAAAGTGATAGCTAATTTTAACTTTCATAGAGTTTCAGTTATATTTAAGGGGAGCTTAAGGTAACATTTTTTGTTAACAAAAATTATTTTTATCTATATACACTATCTTCTATGCTAATGCTCAGACGTAGTCACCTTTGACTCTTTAGCTCTGAATTCAACTTTTTTTTGATGTTGTCCTAATAATATATTCTCAACTGAAAAAGATTTCTTTTGTTTTAATATTTTTTATGATTTCAATTAGAAGTGATTTTCTAAGGCTATTTATGGACAAAGATTGGTCTAATATATATATATATATATATATATATAAACTACTTCATTTAATCACATAAATTAATATACGAAAGTATAAATTTATGCGTAAACTTTAAGTATTTACTTCAACAGTGCTAAATACGTAGGTAGAAAGTTATAAAATATATATAACGATTAAGCTACACAGAATATTCTATAACTTACTATATATATATATATATATATATATATATATATATTCATATTCATGTGCGCACACATGCATATATGTAGTGCGCATATCATTTTTTGTTCTGGTGAGGTAACTTGATAATTACATCATCCGGGTTTTTAAACAAGTTCAATCAACTTGTTTAAAATCCCGGATGATGTAATGTGCCAAAAAGTAATTTAATGTATGAGTGTATAAGTAAATTACATCGAATGGGATGAGGAATTAATTCCCATCAACATACCCCCCTCACTGCTCATCCCCATCGCTCGGCTTAACACTTTCGAAGCAGCAATGTCAAAAGTTTCAAACATTTTTTTCATTTCTGATGAATGATGATTGCGAGTTATTCATATTGGGTAAATATTAAAAATTTTGAGTAAATGAGATTTGCGATCCAACGTTTTCTCAGACTAGAGCAGCGTACAAAACAATCAAAAATAAAGATAAACAATTCGTTTTTCTCTTGTCTGTTTGGAAACATTACAAAAATCAGTTTCTCAGCCTGTTGTTTAGGAGGAAAATGCTGTATCTATTCTGATGCTACACTTAGTCTATTCCCTTCTTGTTCAATGAAAGGGATTTTGTATGTGTGTCTCAATCTTGGGTGTCCGTTTTTCGGAATCTGAATTTTCCTCCAGTAAAAAAAGTGACATTGAGCCAAAACCTGCTCTCGTGGGGAGACAAGAAAATAGGAACATTATATATAACACAAATTTCTATTGAGGTTTTGCATTTTTATGCGTCCAGGTATCTCTATAAAACGCTTTGTCTGTGAATCCATTGGCCCATTACAGTAACGTTTTAAATATTATCACATTGTCATACATAAATTTAAAATTTGAAACACCATTTTTATTTCTAAACGAGTGTTTTTATTCACTATTGAAAGGTTATGATATTTTAAAAATTTGTATGTATGCAAATCGAAGCGTGATTGGTTAACAAGAAAGAATAGGTAGAGTACTAATTACTAAGGTAGTAGTTTTCAGTACCAGAGTTCGAAACTTTTGAAACATTTTTTTTTATAATTTTAATATCCAACTTCGAATTTCACGAAAGTTTAAAGCATACGTGTTTTATAAATGTTTAAAAATTAACCCTTTATGACCTGGTTGAACTAATTCGTTCAGTCGTAAATAAATTAACATAACGGTCTAAATATAGTGGAAATTGATTCAAGAACGCTTTGTACGTATTAGTTTAATATCTGGGTAGATGCCATTTGTACATTGCTTACATTCAGTATGCCGCCATCTGTCTAAGAGAGTGGAGGATTTTGTTGTTATAAGCACGCTTTTTCACGCATTATGTAAGGAAAGTTTATCAAATACAAAGATTCTCAATTATAGTGTAACTATTGAACTTCATAATTTGTTCAGTTTGAAGACAATCCTAGTACCATTACCCTTTAAACTAACTACCATTAACAATGAGTGTTTTTATCATCTACATCACAATTTAAGCCATAAAGAGTTAACATAACAAAATAAAAATATATAGTGTTTCAAATATGTGACACATTTTCTGTTTTGTTTTTGATAATTCATGAAAACAGTAAACATAAACGTTATTTTGCTTTAGTTCGATAGGATTTTTTTCTGTTTTTAAAGATAACTTCAAATTCATCTTAGTTACTTACTCTCATGCAAATATTGAATAGCGCATTTCTCACACGAAATCACATCTTTCTTCATACTATAAAGGGAAAGAAACTTGGAGATTAAAACTGACATAATCAAGTAGTATAAGCAACACTGCTCAACCATAACTTTTTTATGATTTTTATTCATGCTTTCTTATACTATTCTGACTTTTACCTTGTGCCACTGTTTTCTTCTTTATATTAATTCCGTCCCCCACTATTACCTTTGAAGTAACCGGAAGTGTTCTCCTTCAAATTATCCTTCTTCATAGCAAGTGTCATACCCTCCTCTAGAACCGATGAACACAAGACACAAACTAACGAAGAAAAAAAAAACTTATTAGAAAGAATTTGTATCTTTGTTATTTGGACCTTACTCTAGACAAGATATGGAGCCACCCGATGTCAATGTTTCTAAAAAATATACTACTTCAAGATTACAAACTAGCCATGAATAACTGGTAGATATGTTCCGACCTAGAAAACCGCAATTCTTCCCCCTTTGTCAGAAACATCGTTCATGCAATGCGAGAACTAAAGGATAAAATAAGAGAAACGAGAATTACGTGATTGCCGCAAGTATATCCGTGGTCTACTTGATATTCTCATTAAATGATATCCAGATGAAATTACGTAATGTATGATCAAATAAGTTCATTAAATGATATCCCAATGAAATTATCTAATATATGACCAAATTCATTTCTTTAAGTTAATTCGTTCAGAAGAGATTCATTTTGTTGGGATATTTCTATTATTCCCTTTTTTTTTTTTTTAGATGAGACACTTTTTCTCTGCCTACCAAGGAAGGCAATGGATTTCCCTCTTAAAAATGCCGTCTTCCAATAAAAGGAATTGCATTGTATAAAACGCCAAATGCAGAGTCCTAATAAAACACTTTCGAGGCGTTTGCTGTATTTATCGCTTTTCGGGTGACTTGTCGTTCTCATTAAGCCGATCGTTTTCTTTTCCTTCGGAATATTTCATTGCCATTCTTATTGTTATTGTCTTCATCAACAGAAGAAAGAGTTCTCATTGTTTTCCTGTTTATTCTTCATGGAGATTTTTATATCCATCCTTTAATTTCTGTCATTCACGCTGAAGATGTTTTTTTAAAGGAATATTAATATTCTAAAACTATGACGTCAATTTTTATGAAAATTACTTCGACTTGACAATTATTTAAAAAAAGACAGTTTTGATTAGTCTGTCAAACTTGACTTTTCATTGGACTGTCAGGCTTACGTTTGAAATAACTTTTTCATAACAAAATCCAGAGGTTGAATAGAATTATCTAAAGAATACTTATTCATTCTGGCTTTTGAGTATATTTTATGTTGTGTTTCACCATTATTTTCATGTTTTATTAATTCTTTCTTTCTTCCCCCTCTCTCTTTTGTCACATATTTTCCTTTATCTTTCTGCCCATCTTTTTGTCTGTCTCACTCGATTTGTTCGATTCTTTACCTTAACCTTCATCTTCCTCATTCACTGCTTTCTCTTATTTTCCTCTCTTGCATTTTTATCATTTCCACAAACCCTACAGTGTTTCTGTCTTTTATTTTTTTCATTCTACCAAATCAATGTTCTTCTCTTTACTTGTTCTATTTTTTTCTCTAAGAAATTTATCCCTGGTGCCTGATGTTCTCCTGCAATAAATCCAGTTCTTTTCTTTCTTTTTTCTCTTTGCTGCCTTCGCCTTATTTCATCTTTTCATAACTTTTTTCTCTTCTGTGCCTTTTTTCTCTTCTGTGCCTTTTTTCTCTTCTGTGCATTTTTTCTCTTCTGTGCCTTTTTTCTCTTCTGTGCCTTTTTTCTCTTCTGTGCCTTTTTCCTCTTCTGTGCCTTTTTCCTCTTCTGTGCCTTTTTCCTCCTCTGTGTCTTTTTTCTACCTCGTGCCTTTTCCTTCCCTTTTTCCACATCTCGTTCCCCTGTCTTCCCTTTTTCCTCTCCTTTCATCCTTTTCTTTCATTTCCTCTTTTTTCCTCATCCATGTATTTTCTTTATCTTTCCATTTTCCTCCATTTGCACTTTTCCTCTCTTTCCCCTTCTCTTTCTCTTATCCAATAATGTATTTCTGTCCATATATTTTTTATTCAATGTTTCTTAATATCTTTCTCTCTCTCTCTCAAGCGTCTTTCTATTCTCTTCACTTATTTCAATTTTTGTCATTCTATTTTCATTTTTAATTTTCCCTTCTTTCTACACATCATTTTCTTTGCATTTTTCTTCCATTTTTTACTATTAATCTTTTTCCTTGTCTCTTTTCTTAATACACCCCTTTTTTAAAAAAATATCTTTCTATACTCTAGCAGATATTTCTGAGAGTGAGTCAGACGCCTGAGGCCATAGTAACTATATTATGGATCTCGACAAGGACCACCAACTCTGACAGTCGACCCTTCCCCAATAACAACTCCTCCATCTATTTCCAAGATCCTCCCCCCTCTCTCTCTCTCTCTCTCTCTCTATGCTCAACCCATCAAATAACCCTCTCCTTCCCACATCTCACCCATTTCAACCCTGCAATCCGCGTGTCCGTCCACCCAACCTAGTCCTACACATCTCTTCTCTGTCTTATTTCTCTGCTTTCTCCGAATTGGACTTCTGCTTAAAATGTCCCTTCTACCCAATTTCCACACCATTCGCCCCCCCTTTTTTATTTCATCCACCTTTATCACCACCCTGTCCCAAACATCACTCTCAGGGTTTTGCCCTGTTTGACATACACCGCCCCTCCCCAACACGCACAGTCCACCCATCACCCACTAATTGCTCTCACTGTGTCATCTACCTTACATATTCGATCCCTAGTGTGACATACCTCCTCGCAGAAATCTCAATATTTCTCTGTCTTTCTCTACCTGAAATCGTTTTTCATAGTTCCATAGATTTTCGTAGAACTGCTAGAATTACTTAAGGATTTTTATGAGTTTCTTTTACATGGTCTCTGCCTTTATATTTTGGCTTGTTATTTTCTTTGTCGGCTTGTTTTCTCTTCACTTTTTCATCTTCTTTTCTCATATCTCCAATTTTTCCTCTTCATCAAAATCTGTCAGTATATCTCTGCCTTCAATATAAATCAACGTATTATTTTGCCGCGTTCTTACTACATAATATTATATATATGTATATGTTGCCAGTTCGTAAAATGCGCTTAAATGATATTTTAATGCAGATTTCATATATATTTAAATAAAACCAATACTCGATTATTATATCCTATTCAATATATAGTAGTGGTTTTAAAGTTATATATATATATATATATATATATATATATATATATATATATATATGATTCGGGTGCCGTCAGCTAAACGAATCGAAACGAAAGCATATAGCTCTCCAGCGTTATTCATTACCATCTGAGCTAAGTCCATGTGCATATAAAACTTTAAGAATTAACGTAGTAAAGCGTACGAATGTATATGTGCGCATGCGTAGAAGATACAGATTTAGTCGACTTACGAGTTACATTTTTTTCCATTTTGACCTCTTAGCAATTATTTCTACAGACTAAACACCAATTATTTTTTACACAGGCATCACCACATTATCGAGGCCACTCGAGGGTAAGGGTTAAAGAGTGTACAGTGGAAATTGAACAATATAGTAATCATTAGTAATGGAAATTCGG
Organism: Euprymna scolopes; assembly: GCF_053919585.1. Lineage (NCBI taxonomy): Eukaryota > Metazoa > Mollusca > Cephalopoda > Sepiida > Sepiolidae > Euprymna > Euprymna scolopes. The sequence goes on along the minus strand of NC_136484.1, from coordinate 173,982,750 downwards.
TAAATTTGTGAACTTATATGGAACGGCAAATCGAATTTGCTCCACAAATCCGAATTCCCTATTTCTTAAGTCTGTAGCCTAAAACTTAAGAGTAGTTTGAGACGGACTATTCCATACAGAGAAACAAGGTTTCTCTCTCTCTCTCTCTCTGTCTCTCTCTCTCTCTCTATCTCTCTCTATCTCTCTCTCCCACACATATATAGTGCTAATTTGCGAATACTATATTTTAAAATTTTATTCTAGAAAAAAAAAATAACAAAAATAACTTGATTACAGATCACTGCAACTCATTCTGTTTATTAAATCGCTTCGGTCTGATTGAACTTTTTATGGTATATATTTATTAAATATATAGTAAAAAAATTTTTTCGAATTCTGCAATTGGAACAAAAGGGAAATAAAAATTTAAATGGTGCGCCTACCCAAACACACACTTGCTGCTACAAAAAAAAAAAAACAGAATATAAGTTAGATACAAAAAATCTATATCTATAAAAGTGAAATTTTGTGTGTGTGTACATTTTCCTACCAAACTACTCTGTCAATTTTCGGTCTACAGACTCCAGATTTGATATAAGAGATACTGAGATGTGGAAAAATCTTTTTAAACGGTTTTCGGCCAGAAATTTGGTTGTCAGTGGATCAAAGTTAAACTATTTGACCTTTGAAAACTCTACCAACTCCTCCGTTAATTTTGGGTCTTTAAATTTTAGATATAGATTACTTGGACATGGAACAAACTTTTTGATTTGATTTGAGCCCAAAACAAATATTAAAGCTTCAAAATTGGGGTTAAAGTTTTTTTTTAATTTGACCTCTGCGGTCTTTACAAAATTACACGGCCAATTTTTGGTCTAAACATTTGAAATTTCACATATAGTGCATTCAGATATAGGACCAGATTCTTAATCGGCTTCAGGCATGTTCTTAAGAGTAAAAATGTAAAACTAAATAGATTTTAACTCGAAATGGTTTCTCATTTGCTAATAGTTAAGAAAAATAAAAAACAATATCATCTGTACACAATGCTTCATTATATTATGCTCAAGTCATTAAACTGCAGCTTTATCCAACAAAGGTAGGTATTTAACCTGCTTGAGAGGTAGGAGTAGGGGTGATGGCTGCTGGCATCCAAATAAGATGGGGTGAGCATTTAATCATATTATAACTATCTGTCTTTCCCTTACATTTCTCAGTACTAGGATTTATACTTGTGTTTTTGCGCCATAAAATCGAGGAATTGGTCCCAGACATCATATCCCTGCCTGCACTCATATGAACACGTTTAATGATGCGATTTTAAACTAAAACGAGACAGACTGACAAACACTGAGCCATGATTATACATATATGTGCACCAGTGGTGTGCATACGGGACTGTGGCTCAAGGCCTTCAACTATATTTAATCCATCTCAGTTTCCTGAAATATTTCTCAGCACTAAGCTAGTAAGTTTTTATGGCATTTAAAATCTTCCTTTCGGCAATTTATAGAGAGCACGATCTCATGGAAGCGCGAAAGAAAAAATCTGATTAAGCATTAAATGTTGTTTCTATAACGAATTACTAAATAAGGAATCATTTTCATTAAAATTTAGTTAGTAGTTTGCATTTAAAATGGAGAAAAGCAGTTTTCATTAAGTTTCGTTATAAAATAAACACAACGTCAGGTAAAAATCGGTGGCCATTTTGTTTTTATTTAATTTCAATAAGCCCCTTTAATAGTGGCATTTTTCAAATGTAACTTTTTCATTTTAGACGCAAAATACTATCTGGATTTTAATGCAAATGATTTCTCATTTAGTAATGTACTAGCCTGAGTGCCCAGCGTTGCCCGGGTGTTTGTAGGTGTGTGTTGAGCAAAAAAAAAAAAATTGATCGTAGGCAGGCAGGCTCAGAACCTGTACCGCGAAGGAGGAAAAGAACGTGAAAAAACAAATGTGACGTCTTTGCCGTTGCGTCCATCACCAAACCGGAAATGGTGAAGGTTTAAATTAACGCTAGTCAATCGAAAAATGACTTTCGAAAATATCGGCGAAAAAAGCAATCCCTCCCTGTAGAAAACTGCCCAGTTGAGGGTGAAGGAATTAATGTTTTTAGCCAATTTTTCGATATTTGTCGTCCAAAGGGTCAAGCTTCAGAACGATACATATTTCATGAAAAACCATCGCGTCTGTCGTTAGTTTTACATACATGCATAAATACATTTAAACATCCGGGTGAGATTTATATAATAGATAACAAAAACAACAGAAATATTTTTATGCCTAACCAGATTTTTTTCTGACGTTTTTCCTTGACCGCAATCCTATTAAATTGCCTCCTTATCTTGTAACATTTTTCAGTACGAGGACTTATACTGAAGTCTTTGTGGTATACAACCAAGGAGTTTTCCCAGGACATTACCAAACCCCCACACGCCTCTGTGTCTAGGTAGTTACACTAGAATATATATGTATGTATGTATATGTGTATATATGTACGTATATATATATATATATATATATATATATATATATATATATATATATATAAAGACCTCCTTCGAGGTTTCATAAAAATCTCAGAAATTGATTTAAATCTATATTTGATCATCTTAAACAAACAATGGAGGAAAGGAAAACAAATGGTGGCTCTTTGTCAGCTGTTGACTGCATATTGTTAAAGGGGCGGGTCGTGTAGTGGGTGCTAAGCTATCCTAAGCGTAGACGAGAGTTTTCCGCAGCCCCATTCACCGATGCGCACACTCATTCCCCAACAACACCCATTTAATGCATCCACTGTTGCTCGTTAAAAATTTCCCTCGCCATATAAAACGGGTAAGGTTGCCATGGTAGGGTTGCAATGCTTCGCTGGATCCATTGGACAAAATACTGGCTATAAATTTGCCCGTGCAAAATAAAAAGATTTACTTGTTGTCAGGAATGCAATCTGTTCTCGTGCTAAATATACTCACTTTTTCAGATCGCGTATGAGTGGAGAAAGAAAAAGAATAACTTTCGGGTTTTGAATCGGCGAAAGAAGATGACTTGCACTTGGGTTTATTTCAACCATAAATATCAGCAAGGTTACCTGGCACTGCTTAAATGCAAAACGCTTAAAACAAAGTAATAAATAATGCATTTACTTGTTTAGACCCTGTCAAGGTTGGTTAAAGATGCAACAGCTTCCAAATAGAAATTTTCTTTGGTTTATTTTATGGCAAATCAACTCTTGGGTTTAGTTAATGTCGAAACAATAACCATTGTCAATGATTCACAGTGTGTAATTACTTTTGCACATTCCTATTTTTCCTGTTACTCAGTTGAAATTTTGGATTCATGCCTTACCAATTCATATGACTACTTTGTATCTTTAAAAAACTTTCTTTCGTTTGTTCATTTTTGTCCATACATTACATCATTTTAACACTCGAGTCATTGCATTGCTGTAGCCTCCTTATAATCTTACACACACACACACACCCACAAACACATATATAATTTTAGTTTTTTTTATGTGAAATGACATCTAATTATTTTTAAAATCAAACAATGTCGCAGCCCGTACAAACCATGAAAGCCACAGACTAGAAGTTCTAGACTTGAGTTTCTCAGGTGACAGAGTACTCGCCTCGCATACAAGTAACTCTGGTTTTGAGTTTGGTAATCACATAAGTTCTGATCATGAGCCCGAAAGAAATGGAAACTCGAATCTAGAAACACACACGCACACACACACACACACACACACATATATATATATATATATATATATATATATATATATACATACACATATTGAGCAATATTAAACACTATTATGTTAAATATAAAATTACTAGCATGTTTGAATACTTAGGACCGACAAATCAATCACGGTGAACGAACAGAATTAAGATCTATTTATGTCTACGCAAGCAGACATATCTGGAAGGTTATTAATAGTGTACACGACACGTTATGTCGAAACTTTACATTATGTATTTAAATTTGACAACCTAGGTATATTATTATTTATGCAGGTTTGGTTGAATACCACTAAGTTTTTTAATTTCCTTAGTGCTGTTTGTTCTTAATGCGGCAAGCAAGCTTTCTGGTTTCAGGTGAAAATTTAGAGAATATGGCTTCGAGTGTTTCGTGTTCTTGTTTTTGCCATCTCTCTCTAGTATTTTCGAGCATCGTCATCGTCATCATGAGCATGTTTTTTTGCAGAATGAGGTCTGTAAAAAAAAAATACACACATAGATATAAATACACACACGCACGCATGTTAAGGCACCGTTTCTCCGGGCAAGGCTCATGGACCGTTTAACGATCTTATTAATCAATCTGCAATAAGATCAGGAAAACCTTGGTGACACAATTGGTTTATTAATCAAAAACTTGACCTTGTGGTATTTAATTCTACCATTTATCATAAAGTGACCTGGCAGATCCACACATTTATCTATTAATATAAAGATTGTCTGAATCAGACAAAAGTATGTATATAAAGCCAGTTAAATATGAAAAAAAAACAAGAATCACAACTTTTGTTTGATATCTCTTTTTTCTCTACAGCAATGAGTTAAATAATATTACTAGAAGTGATATTATTTCATTTTGTCTATAATGATAAATCCACACATTCAAATGTAGCATGGGCGCACGCATTGTAGCAGCAACTATATGACTACCAACGTATGCAGATGATCAAGCAAGGCGACGTCACAGCGAGGAAGAAAGAAGAAAAAAGATAAAAGAAAAACGTGGCCGGTTAAGGACAGAAATAGACGTGTTACAGACATGGCCTGAGAGCGACAAGGAAAGACATATCCTAAACATGGCTGGACAAAGACAGAGTACCACGTATTCCATACACCAGAATCTTATTAAGCGTATTGAAGCACGAAAACTTTTGAACAAGAAGCAAAGCAATAGTCTGGAAGTACTATGTTTCAACTGAAAAAGTGTCGAATACTTTCCTTGTCTTTGTTACCTTGCGATTGTCTACAACGTGTTGGGTCCCTAAATGTTAAACCGTGTGTAACGACTACGTTACACATACATTATTATTTTTATTGAATTAATAGTCTTTTATAATGTTCGTCGTTGATAAAGTATTCCATTTAAAACCAAATTCATAAAACTTTCAATAAATAAATATCACTAATATATTAGCGCAAAAAAAAAAAGATCGCTTGATAGAATTAAGAAAAAAGTAGAACACTTTAATATTTGTTTTGTATGAAAATATAACTCTAAAATGTCCCCTGTGTGCAAAATTGGTCACTCCTGTCCAAAGAGGGAGGGGATAGCGTGATGTTGTTACCGAGGTCGTTTCCCTGAAAGAGAGTCAAATTGATGATTTCCAATTAAGTGGCCTTGCTGAGGTGGCCAGTTGCCAATTTCAGAAAATCCTTGTTTATATCCCATACTTTGGCTTACTTGCTCCCTTCCCGGCCAATCCTCTTGGAAGCAAGGGCTGGACGGACAGTGTTGAGATTTGGTGGAGAAACGAAGTGGAGGGGGGGACAATTATAAGTGGGTAGAAGCCTCATGCGCATCCCTTTTCTCCACTAATCAAATCTTGAAACATATCGTCCTATTTCATGCTTTGCATAAAATTGTTGTCTTCCTGCAGAATTGATGAGTAGATATCAAAATAAATTATGAGACCCTGGCTGGTTTATTTACACACAACTATATATATATATATATATATATATATATATATATATACACACACACACACAGGGTGACCCAAAAACACAGCGGGCATACAATTGTTTTTCTGAGCATTTTACAGTCAACAGAGAAAAAAAGGCTAAAGACCCTAGTGTTTTGATATGAAGTTTTGAATATAATAAACTAGTTATGACCAAAGTTTCATTTCATTCGGACAAAACACTAAGAAACGGGGCCTAGAGTTGGGGCCCGTTTTTTTTTTGGGGGGGGGTATATATATTGTCATCCACATACAATACTGTTTCGCTGTATCACAACTCATCAGTGCAGCTAGACATACACCTTTCACCAGCCATGGCTCGAACCTACAACTGTTGCGTTGAAAGTCGACAACTTTAACCATTAAGCTACGAATCAGTGCCGTAATTATTTCTCTTCGAGTGTATATTAAATCCACACCCGCCCGTTGCAGACAGTGCTCAAACCATCATTTGCTTACAAACAAATAAATAGTGGGCTTCGGTTACCCAGCGTTGCCAGGTAGTAAAATACTCTGTAAATATATTTTATGTAGATTTTGTATTTATTATTTTTATAGTCAATTCTCTATTGATTATTATATTGTACCTAATATATAGTAGCGATTTCAAGTTTTCAAATAATAAATTTGAGTACCATCAGTTAGAATCAAAACCAAAACATTCAGTGCTTCAGCCTTAGTCGTTACTGTTTCAGCTATCGTCAGCTGGATAAGAAAACAATTACATTTAACCAGCATTAATATATCAATGTATATTTGTGTATGCATACAAGAGCATTTTATATTGACTTAAGTTCAATTTTTTTCAATTTTGACCCCTTGACCACAGTTTTTGCCGGTTAAAATCCAAATAGAATTTGAGTCCAAACTCCCTATATATCAAGTTTCAAGTCTGTAGACCAAAAATTGAGAGACAGTTTGATAGAGATTTTTCTTCACACACACCTAGACAAGGTCTCTTATATATATATATATATATATATATATATATATATATATATATATATATAACATACGCACACACGTGTGTGTATATTATATATATATAACATACGCACACACGTGTGTGTATATTATATATATATATATATATATACATATATAACATACGCACACACGTGTGTGTATATTATATATATATATATATATATATAACATACGCACACACGTGTGTGTATATTATATATATATATATATAACATACGCACACACGTGTGTGTATATATATATATATAACATACGCACACACGTGTGTGTATATTATATATATATATATATATATAACATACGCACACACGTGTGTGTATATTATATATATATATATATATAACATACGCACACACGTGTGTGTATATTATATATATATATATATGATATACGCACACACGTGTGTGTATATTATATATATATATATATATATACGCACACACGTGTGTGTATATTATATATATATATATATATATATATATATATATATATATATATATATATATACACGTGTGTGCTAGGACTTGTTTAATCCTTAATGCTATGCAATTTTTTGTACTCACGTTTACCCCTAACAAAGCATATCGCTACTTGGACGTAAAAAGCTACTACTTTACTCTATGTCTAGGAAAATAAACAAGATGTTGGTTTGTTACGTTTAAACTTCTCCATATCAGTGCAGTCAGGGAAGCAGATAGCAGGAAGGGAATTCCAAAGTCAAGCTGTTAGAGGATAGAAACTATTAAAGTAGAAAGCTTTCTGGAATTTATGGACCTCAACAGTGAAGGGGTGTGATTTTTTTTTTTTTTTTTTTTTTTTTTTTTAAGCAGATTTGTTGGGGGATATGTACGTCGAGGGGGCAAAAGGGCAACGAGTTCATCGGAGCACATTCCATTAAAATACTCACCTTCCTTGCAGCCCCTCACAATGTACTCAATGTATTTGTCCCAGTTTTGATGAGAAGTATTAGGTTTCGAAATGCGTAGGTATAAAGAGCATTTATATCCTTTATCCCTATTGATAAACTTCCCTTATTGAATTGATGATTAAATGTATATGGTTTTCTTGTATATAATTGTACGTATATACGTGATCTCTAAATACATGTTGAAATCACGTATACATACAACTATATAGAATAAGACAATGCAGTCCACGTACCCGGTTCACCCCGTATTTTTGTATTGTCAATTTTGTCCTTCATTTTGAGCTTGTTATTATCCCGATAAGTCTCCATTTAAAGAATCTTCTCATATTTACTTTAGATCTCCCCTCATATATATTTCTTTCGTTCATATATCTTATAACTCTGGTTGTTGTTATGGTCACTATATTTCTATCTCTTATGTATCCGTTTTTATAATGTATAATTATATATATTGTATATAATTATTTTTTATTTTTATTTTTTATAATATATAATTCAATTGATAATTGCATAACAATATCTTGCACCAGATAACCTTTCTTACGGGTCATAAGAGAAAATAGTTTTTTTCCTGTATTCAATTTTATCTTGAAAACAAGAACTATGTAAAAATATACCTTTTTCTATGAATAAAATATTGTGAAAATAATAATAATTTTTTTTTCGGTATACTTGTTTGTTAAAAACATTTTATTTGATTAGTTATTTTCCGATTTAATAATTTTTGAAAGGAAAATATTTTTTATTTATTGTTTCTCTCTGCAATAGGATCTTCTAAGGCTTCCTAAGTTTTCATTCTTTTCCCAGCTATTAATACAAGGGAGAGGTGCCAATAAATTGGCAAATAAAGTTTTGTAAGAGAAACCTTATGTTTCTCTAATTTCATTTTACTTTAGTCGGAGTTTTAAAAAAAACCAAGGGGCACTTTCCTGGGGGCTAACACCTGATCTCTATATCAGATACATACAAGGTGTCTTCAATAAGTTTCCAGACTTCTTTCGCATGCGCGCTTATATTGATAGTAAACACATTTGAAACTCTAACGCCCTTCGAATTAATCTTCTCCAGTTGGAATGCACTTGTTGTACCGTTCTAATAACTTATGGAAGGTCCCATAGAAATTCTCTTGTGTGAGCATGTCAATGACCCACATAAAACCCTCTTTCATCTCCTCAATTGTCTTATAATGACAGCCTCTAAGGTTTTCCTTGAGCTCGGGGAATAACCAAAAGTCACTGGGAGCAAGATCTGGTCTATAGGGAGGGTGAGAAACTGTCTTGATGCCCACGTTTGTCGTATAGTCTATGACACGGATGGAGTTGTGGACTGGTGCATTCGTACAAATCTTCCACATCTTCAGTTCCTCATGAAGTGTTTACTTGAGGGGACGGTTCATTAGGAATTTGTTTACGTTGGACTTGAAGACATCCAGGTTGTAGTCAGGTGGGAAGCAGGCAGACGGAACAGAGTTCCACAGGCGTGCAGTTTTAAAAAAGAAGCTTTGTTCATGGAATCTACGTTTTGATTTAGGCACAGATAAAGAGTGGGGAAAATTTTCACAGTGGTTTCAGCTAGACGGGTGTTTTTCGTGAAAGATTGGCGAGGGGGACCAGAGATGGGAGTCAGACGAGCACCTGCCATGGAAATAAACTTCCACATCTTCAGTTCCTCATGAATAATTGTGTGTACAGTTCCCACACTGACATCAAACTGTGCACTTAATGTGTTTATAGGTACCCGACGGTCCTTATCCATGAAATGTATTATTTGACCAATCAACTCTGATGTTCTGAGAGCCTTATTCCTCTCACAGCTCTTATTATCCGTGACAGACTTCCTGCCTCCTTTGAATCTTTTATGTCACTCAAAAACTGATACTCGGTTCACGCAAGATGGTTCAAAGCAGTTTGAAGAGTCCATAAGATTCTATGGCATATTTTCCAAGTTTAAAACATAATTTTATTATTTATCGTCTTTTAAAATGTCCTAACGTCCAGATTGCAATTTTTAAATTCACCAGATCTGACAATTAACTTTTAGTAAAAAAATAAATTTTGGCCATTGGTCAGTCATAAGATGTATAGCAATAACATACTGAATTTTGAAAAGTCTACGAGAATTTTAAATGCCTGTACAAAAATGTCTGGAAACTTATTGAAGGCAACTTGTAGATATTGAACTATTTCATTGAAGTTACCTTTACATTTCAAACAGGGGGTTAGCAAAGACATTGAGAGCATAATGTAACTCTCTTTAATTTAGCATTTAATTTTTGAGATGGGAATTGATTATTCATATACTTTTTACTGTCCTTATCTTCAATGTTATTTTCACAACGTTTCGGCCGATGTAACTTCCGATCTGTTACAGGTGTATCTTGTCGAACTCTGGAATCTGCACAGATTTTTGAATGAAAGCTTTTATTTAATCAACAGGAGTTACATACTCTAGTTGCGTCAGCCATGAATGGATAAAATTTCTAACTAAGCCGAGTCATCCCAAAATTTGACAAGATACACATGAAGAAGGTTGGAGGTTATATCAACCGAAACGTTGTGAAAATAACATTGAAGATGAGAACAGTATTTCGAAGAATTCAAATTAATAATTATTTTCATAGCTGCAGGGATTAATGTTTCATACTTTCGCAATCATCAGTGCAGGGAATGATAATTATCGCAGGGTTGAAAGATTCAAACCTAGCTACAAATTCACCTTTAACTCAATTTGCTGGGACGTTATCTCAGGGCATCAATTAATGCGTGAATTAAAGAAAATTGTAGATCTATAAATGCCAAATGTTCGCATGTATGCAAAAAGCCATGTGCTAACCTCTGACCTTGTCAGTGTGCTAAGTGTTTGGTTTAAGATAAGTTTTAATTCCTTTGAGATAATATTGATAAGAAAGGTGGCAAAATAAACGTGCCTGTTGTTGGGCCAACGTAGAAGAAAAAGGAACAACAAAATTAAGTGCGATCATTTGTTAATTAATTCTTCATCTTTTCAGATAAAACTGATCAAAGTCATTCAATTGCGTTACTATCTTTTGTCTGCTTAATTAGTCGTTTGTACAGAAACGGCAAAGCAACATTCTTTTTTATACTTCACTTCTATACACAAAGAAATAAACTATACACAGTCGCATTAGCTTTTTAGCAAACAGTAGCGAGTATTGTTGTCAACTGCTATTATACTAAATCTGAGATAATCAACGCTTATTTCTCTAAAACTATTTTTGGTCTCCCGACAAAGACAGATTTAACCTAGTAATTCACTCCCGCTTGTCTGTTCTCGCTTTTCACAATAACTACGCCTGGGATTTTTGGAAATTTTGCACAAACATTAGTCATGGTGAAAGTATTTTTTTTTTACTTGTGGAGGAGGACCCTGCATGCTCGGCTTTACAGAAAATCCATGCTAAAATATTCCTCAGCTTAGGGATTGTATTTGATTTTAAAAATCCAGTTTTATCATAGTAAATTCTAATCAATAATTAACACATCATGTGATTCATTTCCCACTAAGTTTTTATCTTCATTCTCTTGTTTCATGACGCTGTTTAATGACGCTGTTTAATGATGTTGTTTCATGACGCTGTTTCATGATGCTGTTTCATGACGCTGTTTCATAACGCTGTCTCATGACGCTGTTTCATGACGCTGTTTCATGACGCTGTTTCATGACGCTGTTTCATGACGCTGTTTAATGATGCTGTTTCATGACGCTGTTTAATGATGTTGTTTCATGATGTTGTTTAATGATGTTGTTTAATGATGCTGTTTAATGACGCTGTTTCATGACGCTGTTTCATGATGCTGTTTCATGACGCTGTTTCATGACGCTGTTTCATGACGCTGTTTCATGACGCTGTTTCATGACGCTGTTTCATGATGCTGTTTCATGACGCTGTTTCATGACGCTGTTTCATGACGCTGTTTCATGACGCTGTTTCATGACGCTGTTTCATGACGCTGTTTCATGATGCTGTTTAATGACGCTGTTTCATGATGCTGTTTCATGACGCTGTTTCATGACGCTGTTTCATGACGCTGTTTCATGATGCTGTTTCATGACGCTGTTTCATGACGCTGTTTCATGACGCTGTTTCATGACGCTGTTTCATGATGCTGTTTCATGATGCTGTTTCATGACGCTGTTTCATGACGCTGTTTAATGACGCTATTTCATGGCGTCCATCACTCACGCTTTCGTGGCTTTTTCGTTCTATTTTTTTACTCCAAACTAATATAACTGACACTAAAACAAATGGATTTGAATAGTCTATTATGAATAAAAGGAAATATCATAATAGTGGCAATACTACTTACGCTGTAGCTGAAGAGGGAAAAAGAAAGGGAGAGAAGACATTGTGCGTAAAGAAAGACATTCATTTTTGATTTTGTCTTTTAATTTTGTTAGATTTAAGTCTTCTGATTCACGCAAGCTAACCAGAGTTCAGCAGTCACAATTTTTTATTAGTGTTTACACACATCATGATGCTATGCTTTACCTTTGAACTTGATGTCAATTTGCTGTGCTGATGATAAAACCTGATCTCAATAAAATTCCACATCTTAGAAACGTTGTACACAAAATTGTTCATGTTGAATTATTTACCACCATCTGTATTAGTATGCGTACGGGTGTTAGTTCAGGCATGTTAATCCAATGAATCCATAATGTTTAAAATACAATGCTTAATGGCAGGTAACAGCTGTATTATAGTATAATTTTTTAAGTATACAAACATTTCTGGTTACATGGTAAATATACTGAAAAGAGGATTTGTCTTTTCAGTATATTTAATGTGGTCGGATGAAGCTGAAGTTATAATACAGTTGCAACTGAAACATTGGTACATACGTAGCCAAAAATATTCGTATTATAAAAATTTATGTATATGTATCATTAAATAGTTTAAAGAAAGTGCTCGATCATAGGTTCTCCAAAAGCTAATATAAAGTATTGTAAACTATACTTTGCAGTATCTGTTTGGTGTATCAAGGTTTTATCGGTCTGTATATGCATTAGAGTAGGAGTAGAAATCGTCTGTCTTAAATTTGAAATAACTTTTTATTTGTTTAACATTTTGAAAGAGCATTTTCATTGGTTTTGTATGCTTAAGTTTGAAATAGTGTTTATTGGTCTGCCATGCTTAAGTATTTTTATTGGTCTACCATGCTTAAGTTTGAAATAGTATTTTTATTGGTCTACCATGCTTAAGTTTGAAATAGTATTTTTATTGGTCTGCCATGCTGAAGTTTGAAATAACATTTTTATTGGTCTGCCATGCTGAAGTTTGAAATAGCATTTTTATTGGTCTGCCATGCTGAAGTTTGAAATAGCATTTTTATTGGTCTGTCATGCATAAATGTGCAATACCATTTTCCTCAAAACGTGAAACTGCATCCTTGTTTGTAGCTTTCATCTAAATTTTTTAAAGTTATAGCGATAAATCTAGAAATAACACCTTTATTTGAGAAGGGTAGTCGATAATATAGCCTTTTCTAAAAGATATAAACTAGTAATTATGCGAAATCTTCTGTCACAAATTTTATAAGAATATATCTAGAAACATTAAATCCATTTTTTTAGGTAATTATACAGTCAGCTATCTAGAAATTTCATTCAGAATATAAAAGATATAACTATTTTGCAATTCTTTTTGACTCATAATTTTGTCATGCTTTTTGAATAATAAAAAATATTGAAACAAATAAAAATATTTATTTCCTTCACTCTAACTTTTCTGCTACTCTCTTTATTGGTTGCATTCAAATATGGCTGCTTATATCGTATCTACTTCATGCGAAGTTAATAATTTACATATGCTTCGATTTTGCAAGACATCATTCTGTTATAGATTTATTCCTTATCTGTCAGGATATATGTAATTGCAGCAGTTTATTTTAATATTATATTCTTTACTTGCATATTGGTTGACATTAATGTACACAAGATTTTCATTTTTGTGTACATAGTTGAGGTAGAGTTGATGGAGTAGCCGTGCGTCCATGTTGGATGATGAAATGTTCTGTGGAGATTTTCCTGAAGTAGCAGGAATCTTTTTAAATCGTTTATGACATCAAGTGACAACAAAAAATGGAAATAAATCGTAAGGAAGAATCCATAAACATGAAAATAAAATTAAAAAAAAAACATGAAGGTAAATATAAAGTAATATTAAGATTTTATTTGATCGTAAAAAAAAGGTAATGAAATATGGTTGTCGAAAATTATATATTAAGACAAGAATAAAAAATGGAAAGCTTTCTCCTTACTCTCTCTTTCTCACGGAAGAGACATGCGAGTCTCTCTTGCTGCATCGTTATTTCCATAGTAGGCGCTCGACTGAGCTTCAGTCTATGATCTCCTCCTTGTAAAACATTTGCAACGAACACTTGTCTAGCTACAACCACTATCAACAATTTTCCTTACTTTCTATCTGTTACTTAAATTAAACAAATGTTCAGTGTAAATGGAGACGTCCTGCTATTATTGTACCTACTTACAATGCCTCCCCACGGGACGGTTAGACACCAGGGTCGTTTTTATTTAACGTGGAGAAAAGGTACAAAATAAAAAATTGTCTTAGTCGTGAAGGATTTCTCCTCCACTGAAAGAGAACGAGAAATGGAAGTGCCGCATCTGGAGAACAGATATTACACTTTGATCTTGACCAAAAGGTCAAGTATCCTGCTAATATTGTAGCTCTTTTATTAAAACTGCGAAACTATTTATCTAAGCTAGCAGGGACACCTAGAGTAGTTTGGTCGTGAAATACGCTTAAATATGATAATGTAATTTCGTATATATTATTATAGTCAATTTTCATCGATTCTTATATTATAAAGTTGTGATTTAAAAAATAAAAGATATATCCATATAACTTGGATGCATCAGTTTGAATCGAAACAAAAACCATAATTTATGAGGAATTCTGGGTAAAATTATTTATTACAAGAAATGGAAGGTCACAACAATTAAGTTAATCGGAAAACAGATGTAAGCGTGACACACAAAATAACCCATACGCTATCGTATTAATATATAGATAATAATAAAGATGTTTGAAAAAAAAAGACAACGAAGTATAAACGAGAAGATGTGAGAGAGAGAAATATTGTAAGAAGAACAATAATGAAAAATAGTAAAGGAATAAAGAAATATAATTAATATTGAAGGAAAAACATAAAATTCACATAATAAGATAATAAAAATAAATAAAAAAAACATGAAAAGAAAGAAAGGGAGATAATTAGTTGTGTTTTTGTTAATTATCTCCCTTTCCTTCTTTATACAAGAAAAAATAAAAAACGAGAAAGAGAAAAATAATGAAGCGGCTACACATACTCCATCAAAAATAGCCTTCTTGTATATTTTAAGAAAATATTATTCAAGTTATTAGCTTCTTCCCATCTACGTAAATGAGCCTTCTCTTTTAAAATTAGTCTTGCTTTCTCTGTAAATAAAGGCACTCTCAACTACAAGGACAGAAAATGACGCGACCAAGTCTAAACACAAAGGAGACATTGATGGGGTTTGATGAAAACAGATATTTGTTGACTATGATAACAATTGACCATAAAACATTACAAGGTAAGAAAGCTCAACCTGTAGATTAGATTTTATACATCGCCTGCAATGAGTATAGCAATGATAAAATAAGTAGCAATTGCACGCCATTGTCATATTGCGCACATCGTGTATGTGTAACGTTACCCACATTTACACACGCGTTAACATGTAGACAATCGGAACCCAACACGTTGTAGCAGAGTAAATCGCAAGGAACTTAAGTAATAATTCGACTCGCTGTTTCTATTTGTAACAACATTTGTTTCCGGGTACTTTCCCGAATAAAATGTGATCGTTCTTCTTTTCTCTTACCTCTGATCTTCAGTCTGTGCACACGTTCTTTTTATAGTCGTTTTTCTTTTTCCTTACCGTGACGTCACTTCGCATACGGCTCGGCGTTTGCATAAAATTACATGTGGCTATAGTATTATCATATTATAAGTATTATAAGCTGAATATAAATAAATACATTTTGACAGTATATCTCATGTTGACAAACTTTTATTTTCGTTTATGTTGGGAAAATGGCGAATAATCCAAGCTTTAACGATATTTTTTATAACTTAGAAAAAAACATACAAATTCGTACATAAATTATATGAATTATAAAATGACTAGCGCCATTCCTGGAAATTTCAAAGAAATATAAATATATTTAACCAACAAATGTTTTGATAAAACGTAAAAATTAGATTCTTAGACAGAAAAAAAAATAACTCATAGCAAATGAGTTTATTAATATTTCTATGGCATGAATGCCCATTGTATTTCAAATAAAGAAATGACCAAATGAAATAAACTAATAAATACTAATAACTATTCAAAAAATAATTTTGTATTCTATAGTTCGCTAGAAATAATAAAATCACATTGTAAGAGAATATATTTAATTTACTTTTCATTTCAGCATCTCTTGACAGACAATGGTTTCCTTTTTTGTCCTATTTCTTTCCTATCTGTGCGACCTATTTCTTCGGTGAAGAACCGCTGTACGTCAAAATCACTGAAAATTCCTTTCTCACACAATTACAATAATGAACATATGTGATGATATTCGAAAACTATACTACATCAGAAGGGGTTCATTCTATTGTCTAAAGTTGCCGGATTGGCTTCCTTAAAGCCATATTTCGCGAATTTTGGCCTTTTTTTAAAGCAGTTTAGCTTTCAAAAATTGTATTTAGCTTTTCTCAAAGCGTAACCCTCTATTTTTTGTGTTGTTGTAAGTTTGTTTGTGTTGTAAGTTTGTTTGTGTTGTAAGTTTGTTTGTGTTGTAAGTTTGTTTGTGTTGTAAGTTTGTTTGTGTTGTAAGTTTTTTTGTGTTGTTGTAAGTTTTTTTGTGTTGTTGTAAGTTTTTTTGTGTTGTTGTATGTTTTGTTGTGTTGTATGTTTTGTTGTGTTATTATAAGTTTCTTATATTTATTTTAAAAAAAACTTAAAAAATGAAAACACGTGTTTATTTTCGATTTAGTCCTAAAAATGCATTTGTCCACCCCTGCTCCGTACTCGCTTCATGTCCCAACTAAAAATCAAAAGGTGATTTCGTCCCAGTAGAACATAAGTGCTCGACGATTTTTTTATTATCAATCATCCTTAGCGATAGACATGCATACATCTATTGTATTATTTATACCAATGAAGAAATTTATCACTTTAAAAAGGAATCAGGATAAAATATGAGTTTTTGCAAACGAAACTTCTCTGGCAATTAAAAATACGCTCAATAAAATAACGAATTAACACAATAGAAAATCTATAGAATTAATTTACATTAAAAAAAATTCTCATATACATAACTATTTAATATTTTCATTTTGGCATTTACAAATAAAACGAAACATTCTATATCTCCCAATAATTTTAACATCATTGTTTTCAAATGTACACATAAAATATAAAATAGTTTAGAATATAAAATAGTTTCGAATATGAAATGTGTGAAATGTTATATATATGTGTGTGTGTCTATTGTATTTTATATATATATATATATATATATATATATATTTAGATAATTATTTAGATTTAAAATACGAAAGACAAATTAGAATGTTTTGACATGTTTTCAGTTTCTTTTATCTATAACATTTGCAAAATAAAATTATGAATGTTTTCATTTTTTGAAAAATATATTTTTATCAAATAAGTTTTGATAATTGTGTCATTTAATAATTCATATCATTTATGTATGAATTTGTTTTTATTAACTAAAAAAACACTCAAATTTGAATTGTTTTTCTTTTACTCCACTTTTTTGAAAATGAAAAAAAAAATTCTTCCGATTATTTTAAAGTACTCTAGTTCCCATTTCTTGTATGCAGTTAATGAAAGCCTCATTACATTTATTAATTGTTATTTACTATGTTTAATTGATAAGCCGTTCCAATTAAGTTAACAGATTTACCAAATTCCCATTACTAACGATTACTATATTGTCCAATTGACTACTGTACACTCCTTAACCCTCATCCTCGTGTGGCCTCTGGGCGTTGATACGTGATATGTATATGTATATGTAAAAAAAAATTGCTGAATTGCATTTTTATTTTTTAATCAGAATATTCGTTTGAATTTGTAGACATTGAAAAATTGTTTTAAATTTTCTGAAATTTAAATTAAATTGTGGTCGCTAGAAAAGCGAGACATTTGACATTGTAATTTTATTTCGTTTACATTGTATTGCTTCTGGCTCATTTCAATTTACACGGACAACATTTAGAGCATCTGTTAGTGTATTATAATATTAATCTTTGGAAGAATGTTATAAAAGTTATTATTTGTAAAAATACATTACTGTTTGACAAATATCCTGCTTTCCTAGCGATTACCCTGTATTATGTATTTTGTTTTATTTATACACGACGATGCAAGAACTATGACATCTCATGAGCAATAACGATATTAAAATAACAATAGTAATTATAATAGTGGCAATGATAATATAAAATATAATAATCAACGTAAAAATGCCAAAAGATTTCAAGAATTTATTTTTAATTTTTGGTTTTGTCTCCACGAATAAATTGTATTTCTTTATAAAACTTTCCAAAAACATTTTGCATTACATTATTCCTTTTTTTTATTTCGTAATGTCTTTTTTTTTTTTTTTTTTTTTTTTGCTTTGAATGACTCAAGAATCGGGTCCTCTGAGATAAAAACGGGAAGCATTGTTATACGTTTCCAGTTTCCCTTTTGCCAACGCGAGGGTTCTTGGCATATGAGTATTCACACACGAAAAATAATGAAAACCGAGGCATTAGGGATCGCAGTGTTGATCCAGGCACAAAGAAAAGCTGTCTCCGATTTCTTTGTCCATTTTATTTTCCCAGCCAACATAAAGCTCCGTCTTCTCGAATAAAAGTTTGGGCTTTATTCCAAAATTGTCATCACAATCGCTAAATAAATAAATAAATAAATAAACAAATAAATAAATGAATAGAATTGTTCAAATGTTTCAGATTTTTTATCTAATTTTTCAATTTTTTGTCTGCAATTCCATCCTAAAATATTTCGTTTTGGAATTTTTAATTTCATTATTTATAAAAACATTTCAAGCGTCTCCATAGTATATTCTGATATTGACGAGACAGTAAACTCTCAACAAAATTTAAGTATACCGCGCCATCATCGCCTTATTTTATTCTTGAAAGACAAATGCTACCCGCTGTAAATATGGCGGTGCGTGTAATTGTGAAAATAGGGTTGCGAAATCCCCAGACACACCTCTTCTGAATCGGCACGGATTGATGCCAGTGGCAAGGAGAAATCCAGTACAACTTAAAACAATGCTGAGATAAGCAGAGAGCACATAGAGCAACTGATATTCTTAAATGGTCATCCATTTAGTACTGACCAGGCTCAATGTTGCTTAACTTCGATAATCAAACATGAATCGGTATGCCAATGTGATTATGCCAATGTGATTATGCCGTATACGAAGAATCGACATACAAAACAGTGCAACTGAAAGATCTCACCTCTGCACAAAGCTTTTCACAATTTCTAGCTCTTCGATGTGTAACGCGTTTGATGCATCCTATGCATTTATTTCCCCCATCAAATTCCAAACTGCACCATACGTGCACGATGAAACAGCACGGCAGAAACCCTTCTGAAGACGAGATTTTATTTGTTTTGGACACGTTCTCTGACACCCTGAAGTAGAATTCATGTGTAAGTTGGTAACCCTGATCGCCCTCGCCAGCTATATGAAGGAAAGGGGCGACAAACTGAAACTTTGGATTAGGAATATAAATACAGATATGAGATTTGTTAGTTGACCTCCATGCTTTTTGTTGTTTGTTTTCCATGCTTTTTGATGTTTGTTTTCCATGCTTTTTGATGTTTGTTCTCCATGCTTTTTGATGTTTGTTCTCCATGCTTTTTGATGTTTGTTCTCCATGCTTTTTGATGTTTGTTCTCCATGCTTTTTGATGTTTGTTCTCCATGCTTTTTGATGTTTGTTCTCCATGCTTTTTGATGTTTGTTCTCCATGCATTTTGGTGTTTGTTCTCCATGCATTTTGGTGTTTGTTCTCCATGCATTTTGGTGCTTGTTCTCTATGCATTTTGGTGTTTGTTCTCCATGCATTTTGGTGTTTGTTCTCCATGCTTTTTGGTGTTCTCCATGTATCATGGTGTTTGTTCTCCATGTATCATGGTGTTTGTTCTCCATGTATCATGGTGTTTGTTCTCCATGCATTTTGGTGTTTGTTCTCCATGCATTTTGGTGTTTGTTCTCCATGTATCATGGTGTTTGTTCTCCATGTATCATGGTGTTTGTTCTCCATGTATCATGGTGTTTGTTCTCCATGTATCATGGTGTTTGTCCTCCTGTTTCTTTGTCCCCCACTTTTTGTTTTTCTTTTAGGAATATTATTATTTATTTATAACAATAATATTCCCCTTAAAATTATGCCAAGTTCACTTTTATGAAAAAGTGACTACTTCTACTCTAAAAATATATCTAGTAGTGGGTTTGCAAGCCGATAAAAATCAAGAAAAACACAGTGGTATAGATAGTAAAAGGTGTATTGACATAAGTATAAGTTACGATTCCGGGGTCATAGTTGCCGCAAATTCCTGCTATGATGTTTAGGTGCAACTATATTTATATTCTCTGGGCAAGTCTATTATTCTTGAAATGGGTAGATCAGTTTATCCCATAATAAAGCTCATTGCCAGCTAAATATTCTTTAATGATATAAAATAAATGTCGCTTTTTATGTATTAAAAATTGGAAATGTATTTATTCAAAATAGTATTGCTGTACTTGGCAGGACGGCGTGATTTAATTTTGAAACAATTCATTTTTAAATGGGTAAAGTTTACTTTTTTCACCTTGGCGACATCCAATTAATAACGAATCACCATATTTGCTAATATAGTAGAATCCCGGGATACGTCATTAAAAATAAGTAACAAAATACAGTACAGTATATAGTACACATATATATAATGCAATAAAATTATAAATAACACCGTAAAGCGAGGCAAAGACCGTAACCAGGGGCCGAAAATTCCATATTATACATTGTAAACTGAAAAAAACATATCCTTGGGCCACCGTATCCCGGATTCTACTGCATAATATCTCAAACTGGACAGATTAAAAAAGAGAGAAAAAAAGGGATAAAAACCAGTATCAGTATTAAAAAAAATGTCTCATTATGGAAATAAAGTGAAGAATATATTTTTGAAGTCATTTTAGATAGTGTAGCCAGGAGTCGAACTTTTCTGCTTTCTTCATTCCTCTATATAGTTGCAATTTTTTTATCCTGCAGTTTTTTATTTGCTAAATTTTGTGTGATGGTGCAGATATATATATAATGCGAATAAATGCACATAATAATAACAATATAATAATAGAGTGAAAATTATATTTGGGAAGCGTATGAATCCATATTTTCTATGTAAAATAACATTTATTTGGTTAAATGTATGCAATAGCGATTTTTCAAATTGCCCTCCCTCTAGAGGACAAAGTTAGACACCCTGTCAGTTTTTAATGTGGGGAGAACCTAGTATCAAAACGAGACACTTTGGATTGGAAGGAAAGTAAAAATTGGCTGCATCTGGAAGGAATTCTCTTTAACTAATTGAAAGCAAAAAAAAAAAACGGTAAAGTATCAGAACAGATACTACACTTTTGTTCTCAACAAAAATGCTAAGGATTTTAGCTATTGTTTTATTGCATTAAATAACACGGAAAGAGTTGATCTGCCTTTAAGAGAGAAAACCTGAATAATGTTGACTTTCACTGATATCTCCCCAACCCAGTCTCGAAACCTCTGATAAAACACCCGCATCCCATCAACCCGCGCACCAGTCCTTCGCAGATTGTGATCACATCGGAGCTTGCTAACACAACTTGCAATTTTCAAATAAACCCATGAACAAAAGCTCATGAATAAATAAATTTCCGACGAGGCCAACGAAATTACTAACCAAGCTTTATATTCCGAGCATGTTGCTGACTTTGAATATAAAAACCTTGTCAAGTCCGGGAAAGTGGCCAAATCGCCGTGTTATTTTGACCTTCCAACACTGGTAAACACCATGTTTGCAAATTCAGAGACTTGATCCTGCTGGTGCTAAAATCTATCAAATACTTACACTGAATAACAAATAGCTCAGTGTGCTTTTATTTCCTTTTCACTATTTGTAAAAGACCTTTAAACGAACTACAGCCTCACTTCACACAATCCCCTGTGATTATTTGCCTGTGATGTCATTATAGACACCTATAACATGAAAAATTGACTTTGTTAAATCGAAAAAGAGCTGCATCAAGACGTCAAATCTTGCGTGCATACACAAACACGCACCCACACATACACACACACGCACCCACACATACACACACACGCACCCACACATACACACACGCACCCACACATACACACACGCACCCACACATACACACACCCACCCACCCACACACACACACAAACGACTTGATATCATTTCAGATAGAACTTCATAACAATAATAAATAATTTAAGAAAATTCCTTACTTCAGTTTCAGAGTAAATTTGCATTCAAAACTATAATTATGTTTAGGAGATTAATACTCATTTGAGGATCTATCATGAAACTGCAGTAAAATGTTAAGATAGGTTTTTTTATTATTATTGTTTCTTTTATTTTACATAGGGCTTTAAAAAATAAAACAGTATTTTATATAATAGTACCCCAGCAGTGTTAACCAAACATCACCTCCTTAAAAAAAAAGAACAAAACAGTTCCAGATACTGGTTCTAGTTTTTGCACACCAAAAGTGTTCATGTACAAAGCCACTATATTTTTATAAAGATCGAACGAATCCATTATACAACTTATCGGCCCACATTTTTTATGATATTTACAGTATTGTTTACGTTATAATTTTTTTTATTTATTATAGTTTCTCTTTTTTTTTAAATACAAAGTTAAATATATATAATGTACTAATGATACTAATTAATAATTGATGATGGGACGATTCTGATATTTTTTCCCGATTCCGATACAATTACTGATTCTGATTCTTTACAAATCTCTAAATACTTAACTATAAAGTTATTTTTGCGATTACCGTAAAAACACAAATAAAATGTGCATATATTTTCTCAGACGTAAAACTACACTTCTGGGGGAGACGGGGTCTATAGAGTTTAGTTTTACTGGTTGTTTAAAATCCATTTTGTTACTACTACTAGCAGTGGAAGATTTTGGTTTAAACAAAATCAAATAAAAAAGGTAATTACAGGAATCATTTTTGGTATCGGAAAATAGGCACAATTTTTCGCAATGCCCCCATAAGTTCCGATTAATTATCCAAGCAGTTACATACATACAAGCTTTATTTTTTTATATATTATATGTATTTTTATTTATATACGTTATATATTTTATACTAAATTTCTTGTATAACTTTGCCTTTGCTAAGTTTATATAACTTAATAGGCACCAGGATGACCAGGTAATTGCTTTATTTGTCTAAATATTTTATTTTGATCATCAAAAGTGAATTAGAATATTTAGCGGCTGGCAATAAATTTATTACACAAAATTTCCTGAATCCGAAAGTGTTATCAAAATAGTTTTTCCAATCAATCAGCAAATTATGCTTTGTTTTATTTCATTCAGATGTTGAGATTCTTTAATTCTTTTAGAATCAAATTTTTCACAGGTAAAACTATGCGGAGGTTGCCAATATCTCCTGAGAATAAAACACTTCGCATTGGTAACCGTTCTATCATTACTATTATTCTTTTGATTGACATTCAAAAATCAATAATTAAATATATATATATATATATATATATATATATATATATATATATATATATATATATATATATATATATATATATATATAGTTTGTGGACTTTTGTCTTCATCTTCATGATTCTTGTTTCACCACGTTTCGGCATACTTATCAGCTGGCCTGCTTCAGGTGGTTAACCGCGACGGGTTAGAAATGCTGATTCTTGTAACTGTATCCCCAATAATTATTGCCTTATGAAGTCCCCCCCCTCCCGGGGGCTGGCATGAATTTCAAAGACCATAAGTGGGGGAAAGCCTACATATAAGAGCATTGCTCTTGTGACAATCAGTTATTGGTCAATGTAGGGGAAAGCCTTCATACCAATTGTCACTATCCAGCTCCTCTACTCCCCGGGGAGTTGGTCCCCACTTCCCCTTCACTCTCCACATTAAAAAACGGCCTTGTGCCTAATTTGCTCAGTGGGGAAGCAAATAAATCCACCAATAATTATTGCCTTCCATAGTTGTTGTGGTCTCACCACATTTTGGCCAACATCCTGCTTTAGGAAGGATTGAAACTGCTATCTTCAAACAATGCTCACCTGAAAGCATAAAGACTCTATCCAATGCGCCAATGCTCCTGTGATTCTGAAAACTAAAATAATATATAATAGTCGATGATTAGATAAATATTGATAAGAAAAACTTCTTTTGCTAGCAGGCCGCTCGTCGTTGCCTGGTCGTATAATACGCTTAAATACTATAATATAATTCATGCAGATTTTGTATTTGTGTAAATATATTACTTAATGCAGATTCGATATTTTTTTTATTATAAGGGGAATTCTCTTAATTTATATACTGTCCAATATATGGGAGTGATTTTAAAAGTAAAAAAAAAAAAGAATGACTTGGGTGGCATCAGCTAGAATCGAAACCAAAATGTAAGCTCTCCAGCAATATTTCTTACCATCTGTAATATGTCCTTACGCATATAAAAACGTTGTAAAATGTATATATGTATATTTGCACATAGAAACGCACTTGACATCGATTTACGCCAAATTCCAATTATTTTAACAAAAATTGTCAGGAGTTTGGTGGAGACTGTTTCTCAGAAGACAGAAAGGTCACACATATATATATAGTAGATTAGATAGATTTATTTATTTTATTTTTATTTTATTTTATACTAGCATGGGTACCCTACGTTTCCCGGGTGTTTGGAGGTGTGTGCTGAGCAACAAAAAAAAAAAAAAAAACGGTCAATTTTTTAACTTTGACCCCTATTATGATCCCTTAACATTATTTTGGGCTCAAATCAAGTTATTAAGTTAGATCCATGCCCAAGGAACCTATATCTAAAATTTCAAGTGTTTAGACCCAAAATTGTCGGAGGAATTTGATAGAGTTCTCAAAGGTCAATTCGTCGAACTTTGACCCCTTAATACCCATATTTCTGGCCGAAAACGGACCACAAAGATGTTCCCAAATCTCAGTACCCTTTATATCAAATTTCGAGTCTATAGACTAAAAATTGACAGAGTTATTGCGTAGAGAAATGTTCACAGACAGACACACAGACACATTCACTTTTATAGATTTAACTTCTGGAACATATTTTACACATTTTTCCCCTACCTCTGTTCGTCTATTTAATTCTTGGGATTAACTGTTTTTAAAATTTGTAATTTCTTGTTAAGAATTACTTGCTTTAGGTTTCTCTATAAATGTTCAATCATCAAAAAGTGATTTTTTTTTCTTATCTTTTTGATAACATGAATAAAAAAATTAATCTCTGGGAATCGAATAAATAATCTATAATACTTTGCGATTTAAGGAATTTATACTCCTATATATATATATATATATATATATATATATATATATATATATATATATATAGATAGATAGATAGATGTATATATGTATATGAGCAAATAGTTAATAAAATATGTTAAAAACAGTTTGAAATGAGTTAAAACATATTTAATCTGAAAAGGAAACACTAGATAAATAGATAGTCCTTAATCCGCGGAGTTTCGAAGAAATACTTTCTTTCTCATCAGAGGGTAGGAATTAGCAAAATGCGGGATCGGATTTTGCATGCAGAAGTATTAGATGAAACAACAAGTAAGTCAAAGATCTTACTTGAAAACAAAAAAAGTGAAGCAGAGGGAATATAGTGAAGAAAAAGGTGATTACACATGAATGGATAGTCTGGTGGAAAATAAAAAATCCAGTGATGGTAAAATCCAAATGTAAATCTTCAAGAAAGTTAGAAGAATTTCCAATTGTACAAGTAAAATCCCAGGAAATCCCATATTTGGAAGAAGATGGTCCATAATAATCCAAAGGCAGAAATCCATGGAATAATTCACAAAAATGTGTACAAAGAATAAAGAAAAGATTCCAAAAATATTACTAAAAGAAAAATAAGATGTGCTTTTCACTCTACTTCCGAGAAAAAATATAAATAAGAAAAATCAGGGAAGAGAGAGAGAGGGGGGGG
Organism: Euprymna scolopes; assembly: GCF_053919585.1. Lineage (NCBI taxonomy): Eukaryota > Metazoa > Mollusca > Cephalopoda > Sepiida > Sepiolidae > Euprymna > Euprymna scolopes. Next base: position 173,956,810 of record NC_136484.1, on the reverse strand, counting down.
AATAAAAATAAATAAAAAATAAAAAAAATGATAAAATTAAATATAAAATAAAGGGAAACAAAAGTCAAAATGACCCAGACAGGAAATGTTAAAGGCGCGAAAAAAATATATAGGGCAAAATAATATAGGTCAACTGAAATGTACAGGTCATCAATTAAAAATGTCAGCAAGAGTTGTTAGACGAAACTAAATGGATAATAAATAAATAAATAAATTAATTAATTAATAAATATAAAACAAATAAATAGAAAAAAAAAAGATTCACATTAAAACATTTTCTAATATATTTAAAAAGAAAATACAACTTTGTTATAAATGGGTCGTGGAATTGTATTCATTAGCAAAAGATCTAGCTTTTGTATATTCTTTTAAACATCCATTTTAATTAATTCCCTATTAATTGTTTCGGTTTTCTCATGAGATGATCATCTTTAGTTAACTATCATGCGAAATACAATTTAAGTCATATGGCCTCAGCAGCACGTGCGTATATCGCCTGGCCAATTTTCACAAATCTACGCATTAAATCCGGCTGTATTTCGACAATAAAACATCGAACGTTGTATTCCAACCTGTCTAGGGAGTCTTTTTTTTACATGGGGTCACCACTTATCAAGGCCCGGAGGCCACTCAAGGATAAGGGTTATTGCGTGGACAGTAATCAATGAGATAGTATTGTAGTAATCATTAGTATTGGAGATTTGATAGTGTCTTAGTTAAGGGGCGGTTTGTTAGGAGGTTGTTTATGTTGGACTTGAAGACATCCAAGTTGTACTCAGGTGGGAAACAGGCAAACGGAAGAGAGTTCCACAGTCGTGCACTTCTAAGAAAGAAGCTTTGTTCATGGAATCTACGTTTGGATTTAGGCACAGATAAAGAGTGGGGAAAATTATTGACAATAGTTCCAGCCAAACGGGTGTTTCTCGTGAAAGATTGGCGAGGGGGGGGGTAAGAGAGACATGGAATTTTATATATTCCCAAAGAAAATAATCTAATAAGGTTAAATTGTACAAACGAGCAGGCCAGTTGATGGATTAATTTTTTTTAAATCATTAATTCATAAAATGTTTCTCTCAGTAAATTGATCGCATCGCATGGTGTGTGGCTCCATCCTGCTGAAACCGCATGATGAATTACTAAACCAAGCTAAACTTCAAATAACTGATAGTTACCAAATGTGCAATTAAAGAATTTAGAATTATCCATTTAAAGTTTGCTGCCTGGGAAAAATACTATTTATATATATATCATTTATCATTTGAATTTCCAGAGTTACAACTAATTATTATTAATATTGAAATAAGAGAAGAGTTTTTTTTTGGGGGGGGGGATTAATATTGTGTAGCACTTTTTTATTATATTCTAATCCTCCACTAAATATACTACATTTTTTCTTCTTGTTATTTGTACTCACTAGGAGCTCACACACAGGTCATCATCAGAGATTGCTCATTAACAAAACTGGTGGTGTTCCTTGAAGTCTGAGCGACAAGTCTTCTCAGATTTCCAGCACTCTTCGCCTCTTCGGTAATCCTTGCAAATTAATTGGTCTACTGCAACAGTCGCTTAGCATTGATTTTTGCTAGCAACGACCATGGGTTTTCATTGGAATTTAGGTGTCAACAAAGTCTCCCCGAAATTCCTGTTCTCTTCGCACTCATCCAGTGGAGGTTTTGTTAGTGCTGTCTTTCCATTGTCCTTGACATTTTACTACTATCTGGTGTGGCGCCAGTAGATGCCGACTACGATTTTATCATTACTGTTCTCACACAGTTTATTATCAGAGATTCCTAACTGCTAAGAACCGGTGGTACTCTGTGGAGTCTGGGTGACAACAAATCTTTCTAGATTCCCAGTATTCTCCACTTCTTTACACAGCCATCGCAACAGCCTGTTACCATTAATTTCTCGCTGGCAAGGACAGGTATTTTCTATTTATTTATTGCAGACTTTTATTCTCATCTTTATTAGTTGTTATTTCACAACGTTTCAGACAACTATTCCTCTGGCCTTCGTCAGGTGGTAACCGCGACAGAATAGTTGGCCGAAAGGTCGTGAAACAACAACTAATAAAGATGAGAATAATAGTCCGCAATACATAAATTAATATACTTATCTCAATAATGAATTCGAATTAAAATAATATAGGTATTTTCTACTTTGTAATATTTTACAAAGTAAATAATTATTCTAGAAATAACATTTTTTAAAATCTGTTTTGAATTAAAAACAAAACAAACATTGATTTAAAAACAAGTGGCGATAACAAATGTTAACAAACTTTACCAAACAACCTCAGAATTACAAACCAAATGGTTTTCATTTTTACACTAAAATAACCAAAAACTTATATAACTCTAACATAACCCTAAACTAACCCTCACTCAAATCTAAACTAATTTTTAACTTTGTAAGTCGGTTTTGTTCCGTTTTTTCTAGAAACATTAGCATAACCAAATAATAACTCTTACCCCCTCTCCCCCAAAAAGGTGATTCCCCACTCCAAAGCCTAAATCATTTCATGATTTTTCTTATATTTAACTCATTCTTTTATATCCCATCTCGGGCAACGCCTGGACATGGGTTTTGCTAGTTATAAAATAATATGCTGATATTGAGATATTTGAAGATAAGTTGGCTATCTTTGAGGTACTATTCTTTTGGGTCACTTTTGGCAGCCATTGTATATAGCAAATATAGAGCGCCTAAGATTTGAGCTGACTAGTTACAGTAATGGAAGTCCTGGAGAAGAGACCTCCCCCTCCCACAAGAGGGCAATAGGGTATACCTCAGTGTTAAAACTACCCAGTTACCTACCCAGTTACTGTTGGCTTAATGCCACCCTGGCTATTATCCAACTGGACACAGACAAGCCACTGTTCTCGGTTGTATGGTCAAGAACAGGAGAGAACCCTGACCTCTAAGAACATCTAACTCCCCTCCTCCCTTCACTCTTGATCCTATTGCTACCACCCACTGATCAGTGTAATAACGTCTCTAGCCAAGGTAATAATCTTAAGATTGACTCAGGGCCAGTTACTTGCTTCTATTCTCTTGTACTTGCCGGTGGGGATTACTCGGCATATGTCGGAGGAGGTACAGGTATCGTGTAAGAATGCATCAAATTTTTGAGATGTGGTGGTGGTGAGGAGGGGAAGGAGATTGAGTTACGTGGTGAAGAGAAGCCTCGTATGGATCAAATCGATAAATATTGTACAAGATGGAGCATCATCAAAATTTATGGCCTTCAAACTAACAGCAATAAAATTTTGCGAATTGAGGCGTAATTATGAACGGTCAAAGTCACTTGCGAATCCTTTGCCGGGCAGGATTTCAAATATAATGATTAAATAAATAGGTGTGTGTGTTCTCTTTACAGCAACGTTGGTCAGACGATGGCACCCGAAGGGAAATGTGTCTGTCAGAATTACACAATTAATAAGTAGTGATTTGTTTGCTTGGCTGTGTTATTTGTTAGAATTTCCTGGGTCATCTGCTGGGTTGCATGTTACGTTCGTTATTATTGCATGCCAAAAATATGCACATTTCAAAAGCAACGATCAGAATTGCAGTGAATGATTCCACTAAAATTATGTTATGGCAGACAACAATGAAGAATTATCATTTTGTTATTTCAATCCGTGAGAGGTCAACACTGTCTTTTAATTAAATTGCGAAGGAGAGGGATACCTTTACAGTTGAGACTTACCAGGGTTAGGATATTAATCCATGTAATAAAAATTAAGGTACATGGGTACGACTTCCTTTAATAATCATGCACGTAAATGTATTTTTATGTACAAACAAGGGAAAATTTAATCTTGATAATAATAATAATAATGGAATAAACGAATATTCATTTATAAAATAAAAGTTAAAGTGTGTTTGGCTTTTTCAATAATCACGTATAAAAATTATTTTTATAAGCAAATAGAGAGAGGCTTAATCTTAATAATCACTGATAATTATAAATAAAGAGTAATCTATACAATAAAACTTGTTCTACTTGCTTTCATAATCACGTAAACAAATGTAATTTAGTGTGTGAAGAGAAAAAAGCTTAATCTTGATAGTAAGAGATAATAATAAAGAAAAGGATAGTAATTTATATAATAAGTATATGACTTACGTCAATAATCGTACCTAAAAAATTATGTTTATGACCAAAGAAAGTAAGACTTAATCTTGACAATAACAAATAATAATTAAGTAAATATTATTAATCCATACAAAAAAGAAGGTAACTGTGTATGCTTTGTTTTAATAATAAAAATCAAATTAACGAAAGCTTAATCTTATTAATAACAAATAATAAATAAAAAGGGCAAGTTAAGGTACGTGTTTGGCTTGCTTCAATAACACCATGTGCACATTTACTTTTCATGAGCAAAAAAGGATAGCTTACTCTTAATAACTGAAAATTATACATAAAGCAAAGGATATTAATCTATATAATTAAAATGAAGATAAGTCTTTTTGGCTTGCTCCAATAATCACGCATGTACATTTATATGAGCAAATTAGAAAGGCATAATCTTAATAATAGCTGATAATAATAGAAAAAAGCATACAAACTTATATAATGAAACTAGGTACATGTGTAGTTTGCTTCAATAATCACATATGCATATTTTATGAGCACAGACAAGAAGACTTAATCTTTATAATAACTGATAATAAATAAAGAAAATGATATTTACATAATAGAAGGTAAAGTGGGTACTGTTTGTTTCAGTAATCACGCATATAAATTTATGTTTATGGGGAAAAGGTAGGCTCAATTTTATTAACTGAAAAAAAAAAACTTGCATGTAAATAGGCAAAAGTGGAATTTGGTAAAACTATATATCAGAGATAATTTATTCTGCCATTAGGTTGATTGAATGTGGCGTGGGCGAAATGGATATGGAAGTGTGTTTAAGTGCAGTCACGCACACTTGTTGGTGTCTATTAGTATTTGTTTTCTCAAGCACAAAATATTAAGTCTACGCACACACATCTGAAACATTCTCAAAGTGACTAGTTTGAAAATGATAGTTTTCCATGTTAATATTTTCCAGAGGTGAAGCGCCAAAGAATTTTTTAACGAGGTTCATATAAAAGTGCTAGATACTGAAGTAGGGCAAGATACTTGTTTCACGTAAGCATTTATATGTCGCTACACATTTATGAACATGTCCCCTTTAACAAGTAGATATCTGCGAGTCATACAAGTAACGAGAGACCTCTTCTCTCTATATTTTTTTTTTATCCTCTATATTTTTTCATTCTCTATAATTATTTCATCCTCTATAATTTTTTCATCCTCTATAATTTTTTCATCCTCTATAATTTTTTATTCACTATAATTTTTTTCATTCGCTATACTTTTTTCATCCTCTATAATTTTTTCATCCTCTATAGATGTTTCTCTATAATTCTCAATTCTCTATAATTGTTTTTCATTCTATATAGATGTTTTTTTATTATAATTTCTTATTCTCTAGAGTTTTTCGTTCCATGTGGATTTTCCTTCTTTTTATTCTGTATTTTTCATTCTTTCTATGTCATTTTACATTTATTCTTCGATTCTTTACTCTGTCCTTTTTTCTTTTTATTTCATTTGATTTCATCTGACTTTATTTCCTCTGTATACATCCAGCCTCCTCTCTCGCAACCTACATCAATGGACCACACCGCTGCCTCGAATTCCCACCACTTCAACTTATCTCCTCCCCTTTCGCCATCCTCTCATTCATACTACCGTCTCTCCTTTATTCTCTACTTCTCCCCTCCTCCCCTTTTCTTCCTCCTTCAAATAGTAGATACCTGCGGGTCATTATCTTTGATAGGAGTTTTCCAACAAGTAATCGCTCTCTTCCGCCCTCTCTCTTTCCCTCCTCTCTCTTTTTCTTGCTTTTTATCCGCATCTCTCTCCGCACACTGTCTGATGAAATCCTCGGAGGCAGACGTTTGGAAACACGATTACGTGTAAACAGGCGCGTGAACACACACTCCCAAGTTTCGCATACAGATATGGCGAAAAATGTATTCACACACATCTATAGAGACACTATCGAGAGGCTTTCACCTGCTTTATGTATAATTAAAAAAAGACTGCAAATACCTTCACACACGCACGGAGTGTCGAGAAGCACCTGTTGTGCCACACGCTCTCGATGGCATTATTTCCGTGCATACACATCACAGAAAAAAAAAAACGCGTTTATTAATATTTATTATTAGGCTTCGATTCATCAAATATACGATGGCAACATTAGAGTGCTCACAGCGAGGATCGAACATTCGTTTTGATGATGTTATTTACTTCCTTCCCATTGCAGGAAAATGTGACACAAGGTCGCATATGAGGGAGAGCAAATCCAACGCCCCTTAAATGAGGAATACTCTGGCATATTAAAAATTGCATGAATAGCCCCGTCAGCATTCTCCAGTAGGGACGCCTCAGAGAGTAATCATTAAACTTGCTACACCGGAAGATTAGGATGTTACAGTAATAGAGGATGGACCTCCTAGAACTGCACATGACACCAGTCGTTCCTCAATCAAAAGAGGAAAGGCCATTTTAAAAAGATGCTTTCACTTTGTTGACTTTGAAGTTGAGATAATTTCCGACTAAGAGGTTTGGTATTTAGCTCTCTCTCGCTCTCTCTCTCTCTCTCTCTCTCGCTCTCGCTGTGAAAACTGTGACACTAGGTTTGGAAAGTGGGATTTAAAAAAATCAGCGCTCCAGATCCTGCAAAGATGCCTTTTAAGCCGGGTCGGCATTCCCAGCAGAGCGTCTCAGACGATTATCAATGAACCAGCACCTACTCAAAGAGAGAAGGCAAAGCCTGGGAGAGCAGACTTTCTAGAACTGCATAGAACCTGCATTACACTGCAATCAACATTGAACAGGTCATTATAGGAATGGTCTGATCTCTGTTGATTTTGGAGCCGAAGATGGTGCAACTATACTCTGTCTTAAAAATGCATTTCAGAGAGGAACATTATCTACTTACGTGTCATGCCGAAATTAGTATGAATTCCAAATAATTACGAAAAATGGAATAATAATAACTATGAGTAAAAAGTGAATTTTTTTAAGTTGCGATTTTTCTCTGTAAATTAACCCTTTTGAAGATCGAAATCAGGGGCAGATAACTGCATTCTACCGTTAAATTGCTTTGCGCAGAATCCGATGACACTATCTTTCAGGTCGACCATCTTGCTTTTTTAATCTATTGTACGCTTTTTTCCGAAAATCAGCTCTTCTATTGGACTATTTTTCGTATTTTTTTAAATCTATACTTATTTCAACATTATCGTTATTTCCATGGGCAGTACTCGTCAGAGTCCCCCTCGCCAATCTTTCACGAAAAACACCCGTCTAGCTGAAACCACTGTCAGTAATTTTCCCCACTCTGTATCTGTGCTTAAATCAAAACGTAGATTCCATGAACAAAACTTCTTTCTTAGAAGTGTACGCCTGTGGAACTCTCTTCCATTTGCCTGTTTCCCACCTGACTACAACTTGGATGTCTTCAAGTCCAACATAAACAAGTTCCTGATAAACCGCCCCCTTAAGTAGGACACTTTATCAGACCTCCATAACGATTACTACGGTATTGTCCCACTGATTACTGTACACGCAATAAACTTTATCCCTGAGTGGCCTCCGAGCCTTCATAAGAGGTGACTTCCATGTAAAAGAAAAGACTTACGTACCTAATTATGCTTTTCCTTAAACTATCTTTGTACGAAAATAACACAGAAGATGAGATCAGTAGTCCGAAGAATCCAGATAATACTCGTATATTTTTTATTTTGAATCTTTACTTAATTCATGTATTAAACGGCGAAATAATTTGTAAAATTCTTCAAATTGCTGGGTCGAGGTTTTTCCAATGTATCTACACAGATATTTCGATGACTACCTTCAGACTGAAGAGACAATGGATATCCCCTGTAAGGGTAGCTACGCGAGTAATTGTGAGGCAAGGATTGCACAATCCCAACCACACCTCTTTTGAATCGACACTGCTTAAGTCCAGTTGCAAGAAGTGATAAACAAAGGGATCATAGAACACTTGAAATTCCCAACTGGTCACCCATTTAGTACGGACCAGGCTCAAGGTTTCTTAACTTCGGCGATCTAACAAAGACCGGTGTGTCAACCAGGTTATACCGTATACACAATAACCTACACATAAAAACACTATACCAGCATTAACTTTACTATGTGAAAACTCTGGAAAGCTCTAAAACATAAATGTAAACGTGTATTTCTGGAAGTTCTGATACGTGTGTACACGTACCTACGTATGTTTTAGCCTTATGCTATGCATGTGTAGCCGCCGTCTTGGTAATTTTATTTTTATTTCTTAGGGAGACATGCCTATGCTTCTTATTCACATCCCGACATGTCGTCGTACACTGAGTCAGGTTTAAGCACGCAATATCTCAAGTACCGAGGATCAACAGATAATTTCGTCACCCGCTCTGAGGCGGTTTGGGTTGGGGTTAATACGGAGTTAAAGAATAAAGGCATCAGGGAAGGGAATTAGTTGGAAAGGGAAAATAGTTTTTATTTATTTATTTTGTAAAACTAAAAACAACAAAAACAGCCCTGCAGGAAGTAGAAGAGAAAGATTATTAACGAAATGAGGGCGCAGATGTGAGGGGGGGGGGGTTACAAAGGAATCACCAGGGCAACGCGAGCACAAATGGAAGAGTAAAGCGGGGAGGGGTGGATAAATACTAAGATGCAAAATGAAAATAATGATAAAAAAAAACTAATAGAAAAAAAAATAGATTAGGGGATTTGGGATTATTGATTGAACCGGTGTATCTAAGAGTTCCAGGTCTGGTTTTTCAAAAATATGGTGGCTCTAATCAGGGAGAGAATGAAAAGAGATCAGCGAGGACGACTAAGGTGCACAGCTAGAGCAACCTGTAGTCATGTGATGGCATGTATAGTTTAGTTACGCATTCACTCCCTGCTCCCGTTTCGCATTCATCCGCTTGAGTTGAATTACGTGTGTGCGCGCGCTTATAGTTCTCTTTCCCAGGTGCTCTCAAGCAAGAGTTTAACAATAGGTTCTGTACTTTAGACCTAGTAACATAGTATGCGTTCTATTGCTATCAACATGGAAGAAGGCATATCATCTGCGCGCGCAGATATACACATATCTTTCACTCTATCTATTTATCCCTCGTCTGTGTGTGTGTGTGTGTGTGTGTGTGTATATATATATATATATATATATATATATATATATATATATATATATATATATATATAGCAGCGGGCTACTTTAGTCTTGGACAGACTATGGATACCCACTCAAAGTTGCTTGCGCGTGAAATTTTTGTGGTTACAAAGTCTGGCTACATTATATTGCCAGACTTTGTAACCACCCTGTATATTTATTTATTTATTTATTTATTTATTACATTTTCACCCCAAACAAGGCACATTGCCACTTTGATGTAGGGGGCTACTATCAGAGACATAAGCTACATGGGTACTATGTGGGTAGTTGAGCAGCAAGATGTCGGTTCACGTTACACTTGAACTTCTACATGTCAGTACAGTTGGGGAAGCAGGAACCCGGAAGGGAATTCCAAAGTCTAGCGGTTCTGGGGAAGACACTACTGGAGTTTCTCTTACATATAGAGATCTCTACTGTGTAGGGGTGGGGTTTTGCTGTTTGTCGGGGGTATTTACGTAAGTTCTTTGGAGCATTCACCGTTAGAGTACTTGTAGAACTTGTAGAGGGATGCTACATTTCGTCGATGGGACAAAGGCTAAAGCTTAGATGACAGTTCAGGACCTATTAGGTTGGTGACTCTCTTTTGAACATTGTCTAGGAGTGAGAGACTAGTATCAGATGCACCAGCCCAAATATAGCAACAATACTCCATACATGGGAGAATGGTGGCCTTATAAAGGTACAGGATACTTCGGGCGTTAGTAACTTTCTAGCAAGGTAGAGAGAACCTACCTTTTTCGCAGCGGTCCTGGCAATGCTCTCAATGTAATTGTTCCAACTCATGTTTCCTGTGAACGTTAGACCGAGGATATATATATATATATATATAACACCCGACAATCAGCTTTCCGAAATTAATAATAAAAGCTAAAAACCCTACTAAAATTAATAAAACATTACTTATCAATAGTAATAACATTCTGAAATGTTTGAAGATATTTATTTTGATAATTTACAAACATTTCAACATGTTATTAATGTTAACCAATGAAACAAAAGGATAAAAATAAACAACATAAAATAATTAACCAATGAAAAAAAAGTATATAAATTATTCAAAACCAGTTAGATTAATTTATCCCTGACCATGTATCTTGGAATATTGGAAAGTACTCGGACTTTTTTTTTTTACATGGAGTTCACCACTTATCAAGGCCCAATTGCCACTCGGGGATAGGGTTATTGTGTGTACAGTAACCAATGGGATAGTGTAGCAATAGTATTGGAGAATTGATAAAGTGTCATTACTTAGGGGCGGTTCATCAGGAATTTATGGTAATATGGTAATTACATCAGCCAGTTCCTGCCAGAAGTGAAGCCTGTTATTCGGAAGTTGAAAAGAATTGAAAATACAATTAATAGACAAAAAACGTTTATTTCATGAAATATGCATAAGAGAAAAAAATGCTCTCCCTCTCTCTCTCTCTCTCTCTCTCTCTCTCTCTCTCTCTGTCTCTAATATATATATATATTAACACCTACACACACTAGTGCTTCGTATTCCGCGATCAAAAGTGTAAGAAGAGATAATTACTGCTGATTCGAAGATACGAAACTAATCACAGTCACCATTGACTCTATAGGCTAGGGCGTTACCTCTAGGCCACCGGCAATTTACTTGATAATTAATGGAAATTAAACACCTACAAATACTAGTATATCATAGAAGGCAGTCAGAGAACATACTAATCCGTTCATTGAATGCTATAGAAAAATTCTTTCTTGTATATTTTCATCCTCACGCGTTCCAACTTTCTAATTTATGTCCTCGTATCTGGCAAGAACTTGTCGATCTATCTGCCATATCAGTTTTAATCCAAGTACTTTTTGCCGATTCGTGGTTATCAGTAAATGTCATATTTATTAATGTGTCCATAATGTTTTGAGAGATAATATTTTATGTACTGATTTTCCGAATTTATTTCAATAGTGCTCAATATGTGGACAGAGCTAGGTAGTGAGTTAGGAAAGTAAAGCTACACATAATATTACGTGTTTTATCCCCATAAGGAATCATCAGGCTTATATATATATATATGACCGTATTTATTTTTGAACATGATAAATTTTAAAAAATGAAAAAGACTGCAAGCTCTAGTTAACCGCTCAACAGCTAAATCGAAGTTAGGATTGTGATTAAAAGGGAAAAAAATGAGAGAACGAAGATGATAGCTCGGGAAAAGAAAATACAATCGTAATCCTAACCTCGATTTAGCTCTATATGCATATGTTTATGGGTCTAAACACTTGAAATTTAAGATATAGGTTCCTTGGACATGGATCTAACTTAATAACTTGATTTGAGCCCAAAACAATAAATGTTAAGGAGTCATGATAGGCGTTAAAGTTTTAAAAAATTGACCGCTTTTGTTTTTCTTTTTTTTTCTTTTTTTTTTTTTTTTTTTTGCTCAACATACATCTCCAAACACCCGGGCAACGCTAATATATATATATATATATATATATATATATATATATATATATATATATATATATAAGATGTACTAAAATTAATTATTACATTTTATTATCTAATATTTTCGTTGTGGATAGGAAATGTATATTCAAACGTGCATTTATAATGACTATTACGACAAACGAACCTATGTTTACACACATTTATAAACCTACACACACTCTCTATATGGTTATTTTTGTTATCTAGGCACAGCGATAAAGTGGTACTTAGTCTGCATGATAATTACGGGTTGATCGCCGAAGCGTGAGTGCTGAAGAGGGTAGGATTCACCAAGTTCAACAGATATTCCACCTCCACATACACGCACTCTCTTAAAAAAATAAATAAAGAGAAAATATCTATTAGCAGTGCAAAACGGACGAGAGTTGTTCCGAGTTCACTTGCTCCGCCAGCGAGAGCAGTAGTTCACAAAAAATAAATGAAGCCATTACTCATTAAAGAGTGTCTTCCGGGGGTAGGGGGTAGCAAGCCGTTCGAATCGAAAGAGAGGGTGGAACAGCACGCCTCTTTGCTTTCTGTTGTGGCATATCCCCTCAACGAGGAATACGGTCGTTGGTCACTCCCTCGAGACGGGGTGGTTGATAATCATCACTCATGCTTCACTCTTTGCCGATCGCTGAAACGACGTCCAATCACACACAGAAAAATGGAGGCGACACCGCTTTAATTTATAACTTTATTTTATTATGCTTGAAATTTTTTAAATGAGGATTGAGGATTCGTATTATTTTGATTATTCGGACTACTGTTCTCATCTTAAGTGTTATTAGCACGAGGTTTCGCTCGATGTAACTTCCGATTTTCTTTGTGTGTATCTTACCGAACTCAGGAATCTTTCTGTCGAATCGGGGAAATTACATGAACTTTCGAACTTCATCCTTTATTTAATGTCATGCAGATTCCAGAGTTTCACTGGAAAAGGTCGAAGGTTACATCGACCAAAATGTTCTGAAAATAACATTGAAGATAAAAACAATAGTCCCAACGATCTAAATAATACCATAGGTCACAAATGGATGGTAACATTTAATGCTAGTAAGACTAAACTGCTTTCCTTTAACAATTTTAAGACGCTTCTACAGCCATCGATATCCATGACAAATAACAACCTACGTGAGAATTCCTCCTTCAAAATTCCTCGCTCTAACATTCACGGAAATTTTGAACTGGAATAAATACATTGAGGACATTGCGAAGGTTGCTGCAAAGAAGATGGGTTTCCTCTATCGTGCTAGAAGAATACTCACACCTGAGAGTACCCTGTACCTTTACAAAGCCATGATTTGCCCATGCACGGAGTATGGTTGCCACATCTGGGCTGATGCATCTACCACTAGTCTCTCCCTCTTGGATAAGGTCCCAAAACGAGTCTTCGATCTAGTAGGTCCCACTTTCTCAACTAAGCTCCAACCCCTGTCCCATCGTCGCAATGTTGTATATCTGTGCCTGTTTTACAACTATTTTAATGGAATGTGCTCTGATGAACTCGTTGCACTTGTGCCACTCGACGTACATACCCCCAACAAACCCGCTTAACAACAAAAGCACACCCCTTCACTGTAGAGATCCCTAAATGCCAGAATGATTTCTACTCTAATATTTTCTTCCCTCGAACAGCTAGACTTTGGAATGCCCTTCCTGATACCTACTTCCCTAACTGTACTGATATGTAGAAGTTTAAATGTAATGTAAACTAACATCTCTATCTTTCCTATGTATGGTTCCAAATAGTAGTCTCTTACGTCCAAGTGGCGATATATCTTATAAGGGGGTTTACATGAATAAAAAAATACATATGCATTTTATATTTACTAATATTTTAAGTAAAAAAAAAAAAAAGTATCAAGGCCGAAAGCTGCAGGAGGACTTTAGTTAATGAAATAGAATGAAAGATGGGCTGAGAATAATTGATGCAATACATTAAGCTTGAATATTTTAGAGACGGCTCATCCGATGGTATAAGATTTGAAGACGACCGTAAATCAATCCACAGGAGGACCAGTCTTGTGGCTTAACTTTATCGTGTTTTATTCTCGAACTAAGAATGACCTTTGGTTATATGTTGAGAGATCTAAACTCCCCAGTTTAAAGCGTTAAATACATTGCGTATATTTTCTATACTGTACAAGGAATGCTCCAATAGTAATGCCTCCTATTTTTTTCCACACAAATAGATCATAAAGGATTGCAAATTGCAGTTATGATGGCCGAATTTTGCATTAATTATCTGAAATATTCATCTCTCTGTTGCAAATATTGACGGTGCGAGACTCCAAGAAAGCGACCCGTCATGGACATGCGTCAGTAGCAGAGATGCGTCATTGAGTTCATGACAAGAATGCATTAATAATGGTAGTGACTTTGTAAAAAAATATATTCTGAAGTACAAAAGGTCGCGCCTTTTAATAGTACCACTCTTGTCTTCATAGCTCTTCAACATTTTGAGTTTTAAAAAATAGGAGGCTTTAATTTTGAAACAACATCGTATTCCGATTATGACATAAAAATTAATCCGATGATAATGCTCCAATTTGGAAGCTTTGTAGAGTGTGAAATTACTTCCCTTGGTTGTTATTACATCTGGGTCCACTTTGACACGTACGGGTTGTACCTGTCAGGATGCGATTTATGGGCCAATAAGAATATATCCTGGTTAAGACATGAAACTAAATCCGTTAATAAATGCATAAATTCATGTCATGAGTAACCAGTCAAAGCAAACAATATTCATGTTTGAAGATATTAAAACTTTGAAGTATAACAATTATTACTGAAATGACAGCAAAAAAAAAAATAGACAAAAATTGATAACATACTTTAATTTCTAATCTGTAATTGAGTTTTAATTATTAAATATCCCACGTGACTAAATAAACCAATAGTTGATGTGCTCAGCTGAACGCGGGCTCAAATCCTTTCACTCAAACTCCTTAAACGTTTTGCGCTTACTCCCCTATAATATAACTCTCCTGAATTTAAATATAATTACGCAGTGGCATGTGTTTTATTGTCTTCGAACTCGCCAGCGTAGATAAATCTAGAAAGATTGAGGGCCGAGTCCGACCGTGGCTACCGAGAGGAAAGAAGGCCGATGCACATGATAGCGTGACGCTTTATTTCTGAGTCAAATCTGACCAGATAAAGACACGTTTCTCTTCATAACACCTGTTATGTATGCGTTTAAATTGTGATACTTTAAACGAAATTTGTAAATGCCGTTTTATTCTAGTAAGAAAATGTTAGCGGTTTTAATACTTCAAAATAATGTTTCTGTATTTCCTAGACTCACCAAGTAGAATTTTAATGAATTTTATTAATTTCTTTACACTAGTTCATTCGAAGTCAGGCATGTTGCCTCTAAGATGTAAAGGATACTGTGAATTAAGAACCAGATTTATAAGGAGCATTCTAAGTGAGGAGTCACAGAGTGGGATGTTCGTTCACATCATATTTAATTTTTTGTATGTTGATACAGTTAGGGAAACGGGTAGCAAGAAGGAAATTCTAATTTCTTTGAGAAAACGAAGGTTGTTAAAGAAATTCTTTTTTATTATTTATTAGTATTTAGAGATCTTCACACTGAATGGATGTGCTTTTGATTATTATCTCGGGTGGGCGTATTTACGTCGACTATGTACCAGATCAGCAAGTTCCTTGGAGCACATTCCATTGTAGTACGTTAAACCAGCAATAGAGATGCAACTGCAACAATCGGACAGAGGCAGGAGCTTGGTGGACAATGAGGGGCCTATTAGATTATAGACATTTTTTTTTTACCCCGTCTTAATGGATATATATATATATATATATATATATATATATATATATATATATATATATATATATAAAGAGAGAGAGAGAGACTGACTGACTATCATTTGATGCACATGCGCAGATGTGACATTATTTCGTGTATGGACGAATGGTGAATTTGTAAAGATTTAGGATACTAGCAGATGTAAGGAATTTTCTAGCACAGAAAAGGGAGCCCTCATTACTTTCAGCCGGCTTGGCAGTATCTTTCATGCAATTGTTTCAATTCATGTTATGTCTAAATCTTAAGCCGAGGGCTTTGAATGTTTAACTCTTGCGTAGAGTGTTATATATATGTTTATATAAGTAACAGAAAGTCTACTGCTCGTAGTAAGCACTGTTGATATGGCATGCAAAATTAAAACAACAGTTTAAAGACCAAACAAGTGCAGAATCTCTTTCAATAAATAAACATTTATTTAATAAAATTAAATTCGATATTTCGATTATTAACAGAATGCCCATCAGAAACTAGATTTTTTTCTTCTTTTGTTTACGTTACCATGTCGGTGGAAATGCTTGACCCGTTTTCCTTCAGATGTTTGTAAAGTACAAGGTTTAAATGTCCAATATAGTAGAAAAAGCCGGCCGGGTGTGTATGTGTTAAGCAATGGAAGTTCTACTGTTTATGGTAAGCACTGTTGATATGGAATGCAAAATTAAAAAATTTAAAGACCTAACTTAACACATTCACATTCGACCGGCGTGTTTTACTTAAATTTTGTGTGTGTGTGTGTGTGTGTGGGTGGGGGGTGTCATATATATATATATATATGCATCGTCTTGGAAGTTTCTTTAAAACTATAAAAATGTCCTTCGTTGAAAAATTATTTTTCTTAGTAAGTCAATTAATTTCATGCAACGCTGAATCATTTTACTAATTGGAACAAACAATAGAACTAATGTTCTTATAGGGATCATCAATTGTTTACCATGAAACGCTGTTTCGGGGATTTAAAAACAAACAGTATATTACAGCATGACTCCCCAGCAGTGTTGATCAAATACCACCTCCCTTAAAACACATGAACAAAAATATGTTCGATACTGGATCTATTTTTCCCTCGTGTATGTGTGTGAATTACTTCTGAAATTCAAGTTTACAAAATAAAGTGTTTTGCAAACTTAAAATGGATCTTTTAAATATTAATAGTAATATTTATGAGACAATCCTAACCTGATGAAAATGCTCAATATTCGAGATAGGTTATCGGTATATTAAGAATAATCTATATAAATGTTATTTTGCTAACTGTCATCCTCTGCGGATGAGAGCTGCTTTTTGAAATTCCGTGGAATAAGGAAATAATCACTTTTAATCTGTATCCCTTGTTTCGAATAGAAAATGTAAATTCTAATTTGCAAAACTTGAACTTTGTGTATATATATATATATATATATATATATATATATATATATATATATATATATATTATGACCCCTTAACATTTATTGTTTGGGGCTCAAATCAAGTTATTAAGTTCGATCCATGTCCAAGGAACCTAGATCTAAAATTTCAAGTGTTTAGACCCGAAATTGTCGGAGGAGTTTGGTAGAGTTTTCAAACTGTTGAACTTTGACCCCTTAACAGCCAAATTTCTGGCCGAAAATCGATCACAAAGATTTTCCCAAATCTCAGCACCCTGTATAGCAAATTTCGAGTCTGTAGATTAAAAATGGACAGAGTTATTGCGTAGGGAAATGTACACAGACACACACGTTCACTTTATATATATATATATATATATATATATATATATATATATATATATATATATATATATATATATGACGTCTTTTTAGAAGCAAAAATCATTATCCAGTATTATGGTTTGATTTGAGTCTTTAAAGCAAACATATGACAGTATTTTATAAACTGGGATTTGTATCAGTGAACATGCGACCGCTTTATATATTACCCGTTCCAAATTATATAGACAGAGAGCGACAATGTCTAGCGTTGTTAGAATGTGGCGTTAACATTCGCACCAGGCATAATTTGACGTGAAGAAAAATACCTGATAATTTCGAAAGAAGAAAAAGCGAAAAACCTTTCCATCTAGAAACGCGTCTTTGTAACTTAAAGAAGTGAGGAGTAAATAGGTGGGGGGGGGGATTGTTGAGTCATCGTCGTATCGCAGGCGGAATTTCAAAACCCCTTTTAAAAGACCCAGCTGGAACCAAAACCTTTCTTCAACTCAACACTCCAAGAAAACATTTAATCAGAACACAATAAAGCTTTTATCCCCCACCTTCCCTCCTCGCCTCTCCCTCCCTCTCCCTTCCACTCTCTCTCTCATATATATATATATATATATATATATATATATATATATATATATATATATATATAATCTTTTTTGAGCGCACCTGGTTGTAGTTGTTATCGGTTATCAGCTTAATTAACCCGTTTCACATATTTTGACAAATTGTTTTTAAACAAAACAACAACAATAACATAAAAAGTCTTCAAGATGAAATTCAATAAAACTGAAACACGTGACTTTTCCAGAGATAACAATCCTCAGTCAATACAATAAATAGAATTATTATTTTAACATGGAAACTTATCGTGTAAGAAACGGTAACATTTTTAACATTAACTATGCCACTCAACACAAGCAACTCAGTATTACTTAACAGCTTATTATTTTCGTTATTAAATACAGTAATCTATAGAAAGTTCAATTGTACGCGCCAAACGTTAGCAAAACACCTTATGTAAAATTTTAACATTGCCGTTATAAATCAATCACGCAAGTAACAAAGGGAAATAACTCACTTAGTAATATTCAACAAGGGAGACAACCTTTAGGTAATAACAAACCAAATGGGCATGATTTTTTTTTTCTAATTTGTAAGTATGACTGTTGCCAGAATTCCACTATATCAAAAAACCAAAAATAAAGAAAATGTACATGATGTACGGACCCGTGACGAAACGAAAATATCGAATTACGTAAATTGATTAAGTAGTTGTACTTTTTACCAAGAAAATCCAATTTTATGAGTAAGTTAGGAGAGAGTGTCATGCGTCGATATTTAAACAAGCAAATTGAGATAACACAATAATAATAAGTAGAATAAAGAAAGTAATTTGACCTGATAAATGAGAATTCGTAGGTATTACAAAGATTTTGTATGTTTGAATTATTTTATCTATTTTTTTCTTGGGATTTCTTTACAGAACGGCGAGTGCGACAGGCGCCTCTGTTACTGATAAAATTTGATTTTCTTATTTAAAAATACGCCTGTTTGATCAATTTAGGTGATTTTTGGAATATGATTTTTCGTTTTCTCACAGGTGCGAACATTATACAGATTTCTCTTCATTTTTTATATCTAGTAAAATTATTGAAAGATGACAGATATGAATCAAAACAAAGGGAGACAACGCATTAGTTAGCATCTTGGGAACTTATTAAATTAAGTTAATTATATAAAAATTGTTACATGAGATTGTATTAATCTTCAGGTTTTATTAACTAGTATTCATAAACCGCACCTTTATTTTTATTAGTTCATACCCGTCCTACCAGACTACGAATAAGATTCTAGGTAAAACGTGTATGCATATATGTAGCCTAAATATGTGTATCAGTACAAATTTATACTAAAATTTAGCTCTATTTGTCCATGACCGCTTTTTTATGAACATGTAATTTCACAGGATTAACCTTTGAGTAAAAAACCTGACACGCCCTATGTATACATAATCATTTTGTTATTGCTGCCTTTAATCCAACGAAAGAAATGTTTATAAAATAGTGCTCAATAACTGGCAATAAAGTTGTATCATGGATAGATATATAATGAGAATAAAAAATATTTCGACGAGATGGAGGGATGAAAAGAAACAAACCAAGATATATGTTCATCACCGTTTCATTTTTATTTAATCTCGAAGATATCTTGAAATAATGACGAAATGTTGATGAACATATAACTGTTCGTTTTTCTTTTCTCAGTATATATATATATATATATATATATTAGTGGAAATGGTAATTAATAAAAACTGAAGAAAGTGCTCAATACTGTTGTAGAGCAAATATACGTTTTATTTTTTATTACCGTATCTTTCTGTTAAGTTACATTATTGTTTCAGCTGCTCGGCCGTTTTTTTAGGCCGTCTGTAGCTTCCTCAGACTTTTACAGAAATTTTCGCTATTTTGGGATGAAAGAATGAATCCCAAAATAGCGAACATTTCTGTAAAAGTCTGAGGAAGCTACAGACGGCCTAAAAAACGGCCGAGTAGCTGAAACAATAATGTAACTTAACAGAAAGATACGGTAATAAAAAATAAAACGTATGTATATATATATATATATATATATATATATATATATATATGAGAGAGAAAGATTATTAAGCTAAATTCCAGTAGCCAAGATTGTATTTATTCTACAGTTTTCTTCTTCCAGTTTAAAACTTCGATACATTTTTTGACAGACCATTTCGCCTATAGACAAACAACCGAATTAGATGCCAATTCCAGATATTTTGGCTATCATAGCTACATATGCACACATATAGACAAAATATAAAAATTAAACGAGTAAAGAATATACGTTTCCTTTTACGTATGTAGAAAAGGAGTTTTAATAAATTTGTTGTTTTCATGTTTTTAGAATACTTCTTTCACGTAAAATATTGCATTTCAAAACTACTCATGTAACGACATAGTTATGTAATTATTTAAAGATACATCTTAAACATTTTATGTTAGATTCTGTTTGCTTTTTTATAATCTAATTTTTCTTTTTCAAGTATAATATCTACTGATTAATCTATTGTTCCTTGTTGCGAAACATTAGACAGACTAAGAACATTTGAACTTTCTTTAATTCTTCCTCCTTCACACACACACACACACACACACACACATATATATATATATATATATATATATGTGGTAACCCCCCCCCCAAAAAAAAACAGGGCATTCAATTGTTTTTTTTTTCTGAGCATTTTAGTCAACGGAGAAAAAAAGGCCAAATAACATAAAATAGTTATGACCAAAGTTTTATTTCGTTCGGACAAAACACTAAGAAACTGGTCCTAATTAGAGTTGGGGCCCGTTTTTTTTGGGGGGGGTCACCCTGTGTATATACACATGTTTGTCCTTCTTGATCACTCGCACTTTCTCTTAAAAATGCCTCTTATGCTATAGCCTCGTTTTCTCTTTTCATATATATATATATATATATATATATATATATATATATATATATATATATATATATATATATATAACTACTTCATTTACTCACATAAATTAATATACGAAAGTATAAATTTCTGCGTAAACTTAAGCATTTACTTCAAAAGTGCTCAATACGTAGGTAGAGCTGATTGGCTAAGTAAAATCTCAATAGAAGGTGCGTATATAAAAACGACAGACAACCACAAAATTTGTGCATAAGCATGAAGAGTCCTAGAGTGGATGAAACGCGGAATATTCAGTGTAGCTTAATCGCCATATATATTTTATAACTTTGTATATATATATATATATATATATATATATATATATATATATATATGGATACAAATACGAAAAATATATAGATGTTTATATCTTTTCTTTATGTTCTATGTGTTGACGTGTAGGAATACAAAAAGTCTTTCGAAAAGAAACGAAAATGTTTCTT
>NC_136484.1:173768109-173930609 GCF_053919585.1 Euprymna scolopes | reverse complement strand
CCTTCCTCCCCGCTCTACCCTTGCTTTCATATTTCAAAGCGTTTCTCCTTATCAAATTTGTGTAATTTGCTAGATGATCCTATTTACCCGCATTCCTGAAAAAATAAATTATAGAATTCATTCCCCTGTTCCAAAAGCCTTGGACACATTTTGACATTGAATATCTCGAGAATTATTAAGGAAATAAAAACGCATCTGATAGATTCAGAAAGCGTCTAATCTCAAGTTTTTCATGGAATATTCAAAGATGTTCAATGTGAAAACTATTGGACGACGCACATCAAGCTGATAGTCCAATTCTTTCCAATCCTGTCTCAGCATTGCGTTGTCAATGATTGCAACAGCTTCTGTTATTCGGGCTTTCAGCTCATCCACGCCCCTTAGAACGGGGGGCACATAGATCAGTCCTTTCACAAATTGCCACAAAAAATCGCAGGGTGTGGGATCTGGAGATCTGGGAGGCACGTTGAACAATTGTGTATGGTTGTTTTTTCTAAATTTAAGCACACAAAACGGCTTTTGTGGTTGAATGAACGTCATTACTGGGTCTGAAAAGAAATTAAAAAATCAATAGAAAAATTACAAAATACTTAATGCATTTAGCTTTAAAATGGCACTACTTTCATCTTAGTAACATTTATAGTTAAGCAGATATGAGGATTTGAAGTGTGCTCAAGACTTTTGAAACACCCTGTATCATTATTCCTTACCTGAAAGTACTTGGTTCACACTCCTCGGCTTAACGGTCACAAAAATCGTGCATTAGAATAGATATATTGAGTGCATTGCCAAGGCTACTGCAAAGAAGGTGGGCTTTCTCTACAGTGCTAGAAAGTCACTTACGTCTGAAAGTACCCTATACCTCTACAAGGCACCATTCGTTCATGTATGGAGTATTGTTGCCACATTTGGGCTGATGCATCTACTATTAGTCTCTTACTCAGATAGGGTTCAAAAGAAATCGCCAACCTAATAGGTCCTTTATTGTCAGCAAGGCTTCAATCATTGTCCCATCGACGAAATATTGCATCCCACTGCCTGTTTTACAAGTATTTTAATGAAAATTCATCCAAACTACAAGCCGTTGTACCCTTTCGACGTAAATACTCCCTACGAACCCGAAAAGCAACTAAATTCCACTCCTACACTAAATACCAACAAGCCTTATACTCTAAGTTTCTTCCCTCGGACTGCGAGACTTTGGAATTCCCTCCCGGGGCCTTGCTTCCTTGACCTTACTAACATGCAGAAGTTCAACTGTAATGCAACCAGACATATTGCGGCTCTACTTTTACTATCTCTGCAAATTATGTCCAATATAGTAGCCCCTACATTAAAGTGTGGCCAGGCCTTGTTTGAGGATGAAATGCAATAAATAAAATATTTCGTGCTGTTTTTTATCGGATATCGTTCAAATTCTAAGCACTAATACAAGGTGAATATTTCTTGCGATTTTATCGACAGAAATTGCTGATTTGAGCTTTTTTGTTCAATGAAAATTTGCAGTTTTAAACTGACGTTTGCATAACTTCGATTCCCATACACATGTTCAAACACAAGCAGTTGCAAAAGAGATAAGAAACAATAATATTTGAAAAAAAAAAACAACAAACACACAAAAACATTTATTCCTCGCAAATTTGATAGGTATTTATTTTAGATTGTTTTCATGATAATATATACAATAAAATCTGAAAAGTCATGTAGAAAGATGTTGAGGAAAATGTCTTACATGGCGTATATTACGTGTACAAGCGCACATATGCTTATCAAATTCATTCATCAACGGCCAGACGGAAATAAAGGAAGGTTAAATTGCTTGTGTGCCCCCCTTTATATCACGGATTTTATCGTCCCCTACGATCGTAATAGCGGAAGATAATTATGGTCCAAAACGTTATTTAGTGAGTATATTTGCAGATGTGTAGAAATCCTGTTAGGCGATGCTACAGAATCGATTTTGACGAAATTTTCAGAAATTTTCTCTAAAATCTGTTTCTTTGACTTTGATGATTTAATAGAATTTTCTTTTTGTCGGCCAAACTTTTAAATGACAATTTGCATTGTTAAATGCGCTGATTTAATGGCTGCATCTTTAAAATACTTGCACGTGTGTTTTACTTTTAATGTTTTTGATAAAACAAAGGCTACGTAATATTTGCGTCTATAACTGAGAGTAACATTAGCTGAAAATGTCCTCCCAGCCAGTGCCCTCGGCGCCATTATATCCTGAAACATTTAACACGGCCCCGAGATAGCTTACCAAGCTCTCTACGATTCTTATGTTGGAGGTGAAAGTTCGGGAATAAGGTTGCGTCAAAAAACTACAACGGATGCAATGTTTATGAGTATTTATCTTTTCTTTTTTTTCTTTCTTATTTCGAATGTATTTCCCCCTTAGCGCCGACATCAAAACATTGGGGACTGCCCTTCTCATTACTGTTTGTTTTCCTTGTTAAAGACTTGGATAAACAAGAGCACATTTGTAGGTTGGTTCATGATATGGGATGAGATTTAAGTCTGCCCCGGAGGAAATGGCGCGAAGAAACCGGTAAAATTAATAGAACTAGAGATGAAAAATGTGTTTCGTTTATATATGTTAGTGTGTGCGTGAATGTATTAAGTTTTATGTTTTCAACGCGATATATATTTATTTTACAATAAATTTAAACGGCCTTTTCGTTCTCTCTCTCTCTCTCTCTCTCTCTCTCTCTCTCTCTCTTCCCCATCTAAGGCTCCTTCTCTCTCGCTCTCTCTCTTTTCTTCTTTCTATGGCTTTCTCTCTCTCTCTTTTCTTCCATCTATGGCTTTCTCTCTCTCTCTTTTCTTCCATCTATGGCTTTCTCTCTCTCTTCTTCCATCTATGGCTTTCTCTCTCTTTTCTTCCATCTATGGCTTTCTCTCTCTTTTCTTCCATCTATGGCTTTCTCTCTCTCTTCTTCCATCTATGGCTTTCTCTCTCTCTTCTTCCATCTATGGCTTTCTCTCTCTCTTCTTCCATCTATAGCTTTCTCTCTCTCTTCTTCCATCTATGGCTTTCTCTCTCTCTCTTCTTCCATCTATGGCTTTCTCTCTCTCTCTTCTTCCATCTATGGCTTTCTCTCTCTCTCTTCTTCCATCTATGGCTTTCTCTCTCTCTTCTTCCATCTATGGCTTTCTCTCTCTCTTCTTCCATCTATGGCTTTCTCTCTCTCTTCTTCCATCTATGGCTTTCTCTCTCTCTTCTTCCATCTATGGCTTTCTCTCTCTCTTCTTCCATCTATGGCTTTCTCTCTCTCTTCTTCCATCTATGGCTTTCTCTCTCTCTTCTTCCATCTATGGCTTTCTCTCTCTCTTCTTCCATCTATAGCTTTCTCTCTCTCTTCTTCCATCTATGGCTTTCTCTCTCTCTCTTCTTCCATCTATGGCTTTCTCTCTCTCTCTTCTTCCATCTATGGCTTTCTCTCTCTCTCTTCTTCCATCTATGGCTTTCTCTCTCTCTTCTTCCATCTATGGCTTTCTCTCTCTCTTCTTCCATCTATGGCTTTCTCTCTCTCTTCTTCCATCTATGGCTTTCTCTCTCTCTTCTTCCATCTATGGCTTTCTCTCTCTCTTCTTCCATCTATGGCTTTCTCTCTCTCTTCTTCCATCTATGGCTTTCTCTCTCTCTTCTTCCATCTATGGCTTTCTCTCTCTCTCTTCTTCCATCTATGCCTTTCTCTCTCTCTTCTTCCATCTATGGCTTTCTCTCTCTCTCTTCTTCCATCTATGGCTTTCTCTCTCTCTTCTTCCATCTATGGCTTTCTCTCTCTTTTCTTCCATCTATGGCTTTCTCTCTCTTTTCTTCCATCTATGGCTTTCTCTCTCTCTCTTTTTCCATCTATGGCTTTCTCTCTCTCTTCTTCCATCTATAGCTTTCTCTCTCTCTTCTTCCATCTATGGCTTTCTCTCTCTCTTCTTCCATCTATGGCTTTCTCTCTCTCTTCTTCCATCTATGGCTTTCTCTCTCTCTTCTTCCATCTATGGCTTTCTCTCTCTCTTCTTCCATCTATGGCTTTCTCTCTCTCTTCTTCCATCTATGGCTTTCTCTCTCTCTTCTTCCATCTATGGCTTTCTCTCTCTCTTCTTCCATCTATGGCTTTCTCTCTCTCTTCTTCCATCTATGGCTTTCTCTCTCTCTTCTTCCATCTATGGCTTTCTCTCTCTCTCTTCTTCCATCTATGGCTTTCTCTCTCTCTCTTCTTCCATCTATGGCTTTCTCTCTCTCTTCTTCCATCTATGGCTTTCTCTCTCTCTTCTTCCATCTATGGCTTTCTCTCTCTCTTCTTCCATCTATGGCTTTCTCTCTCTCTCTTCTTCCATCTATGGCTTTCTCTCTCTCTCTTCTTCCATCTATGGCTTTCTCTCTCTCTTCTTCCATCTATGGCTTTCTCTCTCTCTTCTTCCATCTATGGCTTTCTCTCTCTCTCTTCTTCCATCTATGGCTTTCTCTCTCTCTCTTCTTCCATCTATGGCTTTCTCTCTCTCTTCTTCCATCTATGGCTTTCTCTCTCTCTTCTTCCATCTATGGCTTTCTCTCTCTCTTCTTCCATCTATGGCTTTCTCTCTCTCTTCTTCCATCTATGGCTTTCTCTCTCTCTTCTTCCATCTATGGCTTTCTCTCTCTCTTCTTCCATCTATGGCTTTCTCTCTCTCTCTTCTTCCATCTATGGCTTTCTCTCTCTCTCTTCTTCCATCTATGGCTTTCTCTCTCTCTCTTCTTCCATCTATGGCTTTCTCTCTCTCTTCTTCCATCTATGGCTTTCTCTCTCTCTCTTCTTCCATCTATGGCTTTCTCTCTCTCTTATTCCATCTATGGCTTTCTCTCTCTCTTCTTCCATCTATGGCTTTCTCTCTCTCTTCTTCCATCTATGGCTTTCTCTCTCTCTTCTTCCATCTATGGCTTTCTCTCTCTCTTCTTCCATCTATGGCTTTCTCTCTCTCTTCTTCCATCTATGGCTTTCTCTCTCTCTTCTTCCATCTATGGCTTTCTCTCTCTCTTCTTCCATCTATGGCTTTCTCTCTCTCTCTTCTTCCATCTATGGCTTTCTCTCTCTCTTCTTCCATCTATGGCTTTCTCTCTTCTTCCATCTATGGCTTTCTCTCTCTCTTCTTCCATCTATGGCTTTCTCTCTCTCTTCTTCCATCTATGGCTTTCTCTCTCTCTTCTTCCATCTATGGCTTTCTCTCTCTCTTCTTCCATCTATGGCTTTCTCTCTCTCCTCTTCCATCTATGGCTTTCTCTCTCTCTTCTTCCATCTATGGCTTTCTCTCTCTCTTCTTCCATCTATGGCTTTCTCTCTCTCTCTTCTTCCATCTATGGCTTTCTCTCTCTCTTCTTCCATCTATGGCTTTCTCTCTCTCTTCTTCCATCTATGGCTTTCTCTCTCTCTTCTTCCATCTATGGCTTTCTCTCTCTCTTCTTCCATCTATGGCTTTCTCTCTCTCTTCTTCCATCTAAGGCTCTCTCTCTCTCTCTCTTCTTCCATCTAAGGCTCTCTCTCTCTCTCTCTTCTTCCATCTAAGGCTCTCTCTCTCTCTCTTCTTCCATCTAAGGCTCTCTCTCTCTCTTCTTCCATCTAAGGCTCTCTCTCTCTCTTCTTCCATCTAAGGCTCTCTCTCTCTTCTTCCATCTAAGGCTCTCTCTCTCTCTCCATCTAAGGCTCTCTCTCTCTCTCCATCTAAGGCTCTCTCTCTCTCTCCATCTAAGGCTCTCTCTCTCTCCATCTAAGGCTCTCTCTCTCTCCATCTAAGGCTCTCTCTCTCTCCATCTAAGGCTCTCTCTCTCTCCATCTAAGGCTCTCTCTCTCCATCTAAGGCTCTCTCTCTCCATCTAAGGCTCTCTCTCTCTCCATCTAAGGCTCTCTCTCTCTCTCCATCTAAGGCTCTCTCTCTCTCTCTCTCTCTTTCTCTATCTAAGGTTCTCTCTCTCTCTCTTTCTCTATCTAAGGTTCTCTCTCTCTCTCTTTCTCTATCTAAGGTTCTCTCTCTCTCTCTTTCTCTATCTAAGGTTCTCTCTCTCTCTCTTTCTCTATCTAAGGTTCTCTCTCTCTCTCTTTCTCTATCTAAGGTTCTCTCTCTCTCTCACTCCGTCTCGTTGCTTTAAGTCGGCTATTTTGTCTGATGCCTGATTAATATGAATACGTTTAAAAGACTGTAACTAGCACCATTCCATCGGGGTGTAAAGAACACTGTTCTAAACCTATTATAAAAATAAACAAGCTTGTCCGATACCCATTAGGCACTCAATTTTCAGCAGACAAGACGAATGTGAAAGTGAGATGAGCATTATGCCAATGTATTATAATTAGATACGGCCATACTAAACCTCGTATACGTCAAACTTTCTCTCGCGGGAGACAGTAAATCACTGCAACAAAACAACGTGGAGACTGAAATGAGCGTTGCGCATGGCAGAAGAGATTCAATTGCTGTTTCATGTTGTCTTTGGACAAACTGTTGATATTTGATCGCAAATCTCACTCTCTTATTTTTGGCGTTGCGTCCATTACGAAAATAGCAGGCTGTTTTGGTATACACTCGGCAAAACACATCACGACTCTATTGAATAATTACCTACTTCCTTATACTGTTATCTTAATCTTTGTTGTGTTAATGACAGATTTCGTGAATTTATGCGGAGATGGTTGATGAGTTAACTCCCTTTTCGTTCGACTCCATTGTGAAGTCATTTCGTGATTGACAAATGAGAATACCACGCCAGTCAAAAAAAAAAAAAAAAAAAGAAATGAATTGAAACAAAAGATAAGTTGACTCTGAAGAAAAGGCGATGATAGTCTGAGCAGATCTAGGGAGATCATTGTGATGAACTATATTTGAGATGAGAGAAAACTTTGCAAATAATAAGCTATTTCGAAATTAATTTGACAGACGTAACTAACTTCAATTAAACTAAACAAAATATACGAACCATTAATTTATGCATGTAAACATGAGTTTTTTATCGCACTGACATTGATATTAAAAGTCTACTTTTCCATTTAAAATTATTTAAAAAATACTTCATATACTAATGGATATGGGAGCGAATTCATAAAAATTAATTTGCGTATTCCTTTGAAAAATAAAGTTTCATTAATTATTCACTTTTTAGTTTCTTACTGGCTGATTGGTTTCATTCAATTATTACACTCAGTTCTATTTGTGCATATTTTCTATACTGTCCAAAATTGCGTACCATTTGTTGAAAAAGTTTTAGCACATACACCTATTTCTCACTCCCCCTTCTGTATGTCTATATATAAAATTGACCTCTGCGTGTGTGTGTGTGTGTGTGTGTGCGAAAATATTTCTACCAAACCTCTGAATTTTTTATATACAGACGTTAAACTTGATATATAGAGGATTTGAACCTGTGGAACAAAGTCGCTTTGGGTTTTAACCGGTAAAAATAGGTGCTAAGGGTTCAAAATTATAAAAAAAAAGAAAATTAATTGGAAGTAGCAAGTTGAGAAAATCTTTTATTTCTATGCATACGCACATATAGATTTATACTTTTAGTGATTTAATTTTTAACCTTATCCATCTGTCGATAGTTCGAATGGTAACGAGTAAGGTTAACGCGTTCAATGTTTTCATTTCGATTCTAGCTGATGGCACCTAAGTCATTTTTGTTTTAACTTCAGAAATCATTACTATATACTGGGAACACTATAAAATAAACAATACAGAAGAGGTTTTATAGTAATAAATACGAAATCTGCATGAATCAAAATATATTTAAACTAATTTGCGACCTGTATAGTGGGTATAATAATTAATAGAGTTGGCTCTATAATAATGAATAAAAATCTGTATGAATTAAAATATCATATCCCAGCGTATTTTACGATCGGACAACGCCAGGCAGGACCGCTAGTTATAAATGATAAATAAATTCACAATATATATATAGAATAGATTCAAAGCCCCCAAAATTAATATTAGACTTTTTCATTAACTTATATATATATATATATATATATATATATATATATATAATCAGCAAACATCTACGTACGATGTAGGCATTACACATGAAAGATTTCTAGTTAACGTGTAAAAAGAAGTGACGTTAGAAAATGTAAAGGAAGTACGCGGCAAAAAAAAAAGACTAATCCCGCTTTCATTATGGATTGGGTCTGAAAGGAAACACATGTTTAAAAGTACCATCTGTCGCCACTTTACAGGGAATGGACGAGCGGAAGGCTGATACCATTCAATAATCTATTACACTTTGTTGTGGAATTACCAATACTGTAGAAAATTAAGTCGTAAAAAGGACGAATCAAGTGATTACCAGTGTTGCTTTTATTACTACGGCACCTATTACAACCGCTGCTATAGGAGAGATAAAGAGAGAGATGAGTACAAATAAACAGTTACAATAAACTAATAACATGAATACGTCTAAAAGATTGACAAGAAAGTAAGGCGTTACGTTGCCCCACTATTAATGAAAGAAAGACAGACACGACTCTGCAGTCATTGCTACAATTAATATGATGAAAGTTTGAAATTTTTAACACAATGCATTCGCTGCTATCATTTATTTACGCGGTTAAGATTTATGGTCGTAATACTACTAAAAGACAAACATGTAAAAATGATTACTATTTAACCCCCTTTTACTATTTCCTCCTCCTCTTTTTATTTTTAATGACTGCTATCATTTATAAAATAAAAATAAAAAATAACATCTTACCTCATTGATGAAGAAGTCGTTTTTTATAATAAAGACGAGGTACTATGACTCTCATCATATGATTTAATTCCATTGTTTTGGGTTGTCCGCTTTTCCCCATGCATCTCTATCTACACGCGCACGAACATCTTAGTTGTCTGTCTCATCAAGGCAGAGTCTGATCCTTGCACACGGGGATCATTTAGACTAGGGTTTCCCAAAGTGGGCTCCACCGTGCCCTGGAGCTCCGTGAGTAAGACTGAGGAGCTCCGGAAGCCCTTTTTAAAGCGGGCCAAATGCTTTATATGGAAAACTTAAATGGCTGCAGACATTTAATTATTGGTCTTTTTTACTGGAAAAAGATATGATACATAACTACAGGTGTAAATAATTTCAGGATGGTTGATGAAAAAGTAATTTAAAAAATTTAACAAAAAAATGCAACCATTTTTGATAAATCAAAAACAAAAAATGGTTGTAAACAGGAAAATATAGGAAAATCACAAACAGGAACAACTAATGAACAAAGTATAAGTTAAAATTTGAAATTAATGTTTTTCATATTTATTTTAGCAATTATCTTTTTTAGTGCTCCGTAAAACCCTCAGGGGATCTAGGGTGTCCTGTAGTTCGGGAAACCCTGAAGGTGAGCATATCCCGGCAACATTTCTTCACCGTCGCAGAGCAGTATCCAGAGGCAACGGGAAACCAACGCACTCGGCATCTTTTCTATTTGTTCTCAAGCATATTAATATTTAATATTGTGAACAACCATTGCCCCTACGTGTGTTTGTATTCACATTTGATTGGATCTTCTATTATATCCGGTTTAGAAAGTCTGATTACGGAACTGATTTAACTGCAGATAAGTTTATATATTCCCGATGCGTAACTTTATAGTTGATTCTTCTTCTTTTTTTTTTTTTTCCAATCTCACGTTCATCTCTAACAAGGCATATCGGCACTTGGAAGTAAAAGGCTACTATTTGGGGCCATGCCAATCAAAGATTATCAAGATGTTGGTTTTCGTTACATTTAAACTTCCGCATATCAGTACAGTCAGCGAAGCGGGTAGCAAGAAGGGAATCCCAAAGTCTCTATTCGAGGGAAGAAAGTATTAGAGTAGAAATATCTGTGTATTTAGGGACCTTGACAGTGAAGGGGTATAATTGTGTTGCTAGGTAGGTTTTTCAGGGATATGAACGCCGAGGGGACACAAGTGCAACGAGTTCATCGGATCACATTCTATTAAAATATTTGTAAAACAGGCACAGAGATGCAACATCGCGGCGATGCGCCAGGGGTTGGAGCTTAGTTGACATTCGTTAGGTCTTTTATTATGTTCTTTGAAGATTTAAGGAAAACAAAAGCAAAGTGAATCTTTGTGTCCGATATCATCACGTTAAAAACTGTCAAGATGGCGCCGCTCCAACTGGTCTATGCTTTTATTCTGATAGACGTTTTTTATTTCAGGAACTGCATAACGACATCAGAGAAAAAGTCACAACACATGTGGTCGCAATTAATTCTTTCTTCCCCTTCCATAATTGAGTTCATCTTTTTAATTGTTCCGCTCGCCTACAGAACACCCCTAACTGACGCAGAAGAATCTGGCACTTTAAAGCTCCAAAGTTCGCCCTTCTTCAAACCCGGACATAAAATCAAAATAATATACTTTGTTCTATCGAGCAAGGCTTATACATAGTTTAATTGAAAGAGTTCTTTGCACGGAATAAGAGACATAAATGTATTTACATAAAAACCTCGCCTTTTGCAGACTTCTTTCGTAACGTTCTCAGTTAGTCTAATTTATTATTCAGAATAACTACACCTCATTTTCTTCGTAGTTGAGTAATGAGTGTCAGTCAGAATTTCGTTTTGTTAAAAGAAACCTAATTAAAAAAGTTATTTACCTCATTATTCAATTTTACCAACAAATGAATTAAAAGCGCGTTCAATTATGTATAGGGTTGCATTCTCATGTCAGTAATGCCTGCCCTGATTCCTCATCTCTGTGCTCTCTTCTATATTTAATGTGCAGCTAGTCGATTGATTGTTGAAACTTTGCGAAGAGGAAATTCATCACGTACGCTAACGTCGCAAGATACTACATTGGAAAACTGAATTCCAAATAAAATATTCATCAATCAGAAAACGGTATTTGAGAATCTTATATAGAGAGTATAGTTTGTCCATTCACTGTGAATGCTAGTTCTACTTTGCAAATCGATCAGAGCAAATATTAGTCCATGTCCTTCGAAACGATAATTTGTGTTTGTCCTCGATTTTAATAATAGTTGTTATCCATCTGTCTATTATATACAAGGTACTTTGTCTGTACGTGTGTGGGTTCATTCTCCATAGACTCGAAAATGGCTTCGCCAATTTTATTAAATTTTACACGAAGGTACTTTATGTGCCTGGAAGTGTTCTTAGATTGGTGTTGTATTCGATAAATATCGATAGTCAAATTAATTTGACGAAAGAATAGGCGATTTTGATTAAAGTTAACACTTTACACAGCCTCTATTCCGAAGTGCATTTGAAAAGTTTTATTTCCACATAAGCCGAAATGCCTGACATAAAATCAAGTCAGTTCTTTACTATGATAGGGGTGCGTTTAAAATGAATGTTCCTGTTTAGAGTACAATTAGAAGCATGATACTTGACTTTTGCATTTTAAACTTTAATTCAAGTCATCATATATAAAAAAATACTTTTATAAAAGCAACGGTAGGTAATCTACAGTTCAATATAGATTACAATACATTGTGGACTAAGTCGCTGCAAAGAGGCATGTGAAACTTCCACCTAGTGCCCCGCAATCGGCCCTCAAATACAGCAGGCAATTAATCAAGTTGATTACAAAATGGACGATTTCACAGATTTCGATAACAATAAAATATGGGAGTGTTAAACATTCGTTGACCATCATTCAATTGCGGGCAACGTCGATTCTCTCTGTTAGTGTATACTTAATTTTTCGTGTGTCGTTCTTCGCTAGAGTTTCTCCGAAAAATCTGATTCAGTTAATTTTATGCACTCGTGCATCATTCATAAGTTGATAAAATTATTTTTAGAAAACCAGAAACAGTCAGAGACATACACCTGTCTGATTGCCATATCATACGAAGGATACGGTTATATTATTTAATTCTTTTCCAGTAAGAGGTCAAGTGTGGGGTTGATGAAAGTGTTTCTGTGGAACGAACTGGATTCGAACTTAGCACATCCAGGTTGACAGTTTATGTTGCTAACCACTTAGCCACTGTTGACCCCATCATGAGATATTGTTATTTGCATTGTGTGCCGTGTTGTTTTCCTTGACTAGCTGTTGCCGTAGATGGTAAGCTTCCGTAACCATATATTAAATATTATTTAGGAGGTTAGGTGGAAGGTCAGCTGTGGGTTTTATGGAAGTATTTCTGTAAAATGTATTTGAACTTAACACAGCGAGGTTCGTAATCTGTGTTGTTAACCACTCAGCCACTCCCTAATAGTCAATTATAGAGTAGTAGAATGAAGTATGTTAAGAGGGTTTCATTCATTCATTATCTATACAAAATAAAACACAAGATTTTTGTATGTGTGTCTGTATGAAAATATTTCACCGATAAACTTTTACACTACGAGACGCATAACACTGAAATCAACAAGAAATTGTAGTCGATGGTTTATAACGAGTAAAATCTTTGTTTGGATGAATAATGCGTACAGAAACATGTCGGCAAGTTGAAATGCAAAATTTTAAATTGCCAACATATTTGTATTACTTTTGAGCGTGCGCAAATTCATTTACAGCTTGAAGGCGTTTAATTTTAAATCTTTTTCTATATGTGAACAGCTCAAATGGTATAGAACGCGACTGGAGCGCTAAATGGTTTTGTTTCGATTCTAGCCGATGGCACCCAAGTCGTTTTCTTAACTTTTCAAATCAGTATTATACAGGGTGAGTTACGGGAAACGGATGTTTTTAAAAACGCTTTTCGCTTCTAAATATTCCATAATGACATATGTTAGTAAATGTTTTTATGTACATTATATTATTATAGTTGGAATTTTCGCAGAGTTTTGTTTTCCTTACAAACATCCGTTTCCCGTGACTCACCCTGTATAAGAGGTACAATATAATATTAAATAGGGCTTGTATTATTGAATACGAAATCTGAAATTATTAAAATATATTTCAACGTGAACGTTTAGCAAACCAGAAACTGTCTATAATGTCCATTCTTTCTGATTACCAAGAGATATTAATGAACAAATAACAGCATAATTAGATTGAAGAATAAAATGTCTTTTCGAATTTTTTAAATATCATGCCCCTCTTCGATTTTGCCCCATTCTGGGGTCACTAATATGTTTTTCTATACTTGTTAACATGTGAATAATACAGTACAATAACGTTGATGTTATCGCTTGCCCCCCCCCATGCCACACTTCAAAAATATGCATATCCGTCCTGTACAGTTTTTTTCTTTTTTTTTTTTTTACTTTTAGTATCCTGTCCATTTGCATCTAATAATTCATGGTTTTACCTACTGGTTCCAAGCTAACTACCACTTATCAGATACAAAATGGTATAACTTAATTGTATCGAGTTCATGGAACTTGCAATGGTAAATAGTTTGCTGAAGAATGGAAGATATATCAGGTTAAAGAGTATAAGTGCTTTCTTTTTGTTACTGCGATGCAAGAAAACGAACATAAATACACAGAAATTAGCAGTGAAAAAAAAAAAGACGTAAATAAGTTGGAGGAAGAAAAGTCACCTCGGCTCCCAGCCGAAGGCATGGATTAAAAAAAAATGAAAGATAAGCAGGAAATATTCTAAGAAAGCCGATGCACCTAAAAATGTTTTAGGGAAAGCTAATAAAGGAAGATTGCAATTTTCAGGAAAAAAAAAAATCTATAATGTCGTCTGCATTTGCACAATGTTTACCTATTTTTGATCGTACATCTTTTAGACTGTCTATGCCTCCCTTTACGAAGTTTTGTCTGTGATGCTTAGTTTTGAAATAGCATTTCCATCGCTAAGCGCGTAGTTCAAATGATGGCATGTGATTTTACATGCGTCAAAGCGTTTTTCTGAAAGGCTCTGCCAGTTGGTTGGTTTGACACTCAAAATTGAAAAAGAATTTCTGTCCGTAATCGCAAAGTTGGCCGAATACGTTTTATTATATAATAAGGGCTGTGTTTGAGCAGAAAATTTTAACGGTCAAAAGTTAACTTAGCGGAAGTGGAAGAAATCACGTGATTTTCGGTCGCAGATGTTGTGTCTTTCGGCGAGATTTCAAGCAGAGAAAACATTCAAGGCTGTTTCCAATAGGGGGGCAGTGGATAAATGTGAATTTTTAAATTTTTTAGTTACAATTAATTTATCCGTTATTTTGAAGACTGTGACGTACGGTTTCATTACTTGCCTTTAGCGTAAACTCTTCCGTCTTTCCCTCTCCTGTTTTTTCCCTTTCTATTTCCCTTTCTTCTCCCTCACTCCTTTACCCTCACCCCCGCTCTCTCACCTCCATCCTCTCACCCCCCTCGCTCTCTCACCCCTTTTTATCCCCCATTTTCTCACCTCTTCTCATCCCCACATTCTCCCCGTTCTCCCCCCGCTTCTCACCCCTTCTCACTCCCCGCTCTCTAACTCCTCCTCACTTTCTCTATCTCCTCCACCCTCTCTCGCACCTTCTCACCTTCTCTCTCTCTCACACACACACCACTCTTTCTTGACTTCTTTTTTTCAGCCCGTCTCTCTTTTACTCTTTATCTTCTCTCGCCGCGTTCGTCTCTCCTTGTCTCTCTTTCTTCTCACCCTATCTCCTCCCTCTTGCTTCCCCTTTACACCCCGCTTCCCCTGATTCATTCTCTATAAACATATCATCTTACATCATAATTACGCCAAACTAACCCAATTTCATACGTTTCAATAAAATTCACGTGGTGTTATGGGACACATTTTCTTAACACTACTCAAGCATTGTATTAATCTATCTATGAATAAGTAATCAGGGTTAGAAAATACTAAACTTAGTAAAAAAAAAAAAAAAAAAGAAATCTGTTTATTTATTTATTTTTTTTGTATTCGTAGAAATGGTAAATTAAGAACTTGATTGACGTTATTTTCTTTTAAACCTGTATGATATGGGAATCTCTCTGTTCTGTTTGCAGGCTTATCCTATTCGGCTGATGCTAATCTGACGAAAATCCCTAATTCAAAGTTTATTATTCCGTTCATTGCCTTAGTGAACATAACTTCCGGCGGCCATCTTTGTCCTCATCTTTTTTTTATAACCGATCAGCTCGAGTGAAAAGAAGGAGCTAAATTAAAGAAAAAATACACAAGAATATTATCTGTTTGCCTCGAGCATTTTTTAATGTAAACATTTGTAAATTTAATATCTATAAATATATGAATTAATGTATTTAATTTGAATTTTGGCTTATATGGAAGCAAAAAAGATTAGAGTTCAGTCGAGTACTTTGCATGGAAATAATGCTAGATTAGAAAGAGATTAGAAACGCCTCTTCTTTAACGAAACGGCTTGGAACGAGAAAACATCTCACCAGATTGTATAGTCGATTTTACACTAGTAGACTTCAATGGCCCATTTATATATATATATATATATATATATATATATATATATAAGTGTCGTGGCCTTGTAGGCCGGTAATAATCAAGGCAAACGCAGTGGTATGATTAGAAAATAGTGTATTGATAAAAGTATTTTACTGACGTACACGTCATGATTCTGAGACCACAGCTGCCACGATTCACTGCCCCATAATTTCAAGTATGTGCTCCTTTGTTAGTAAATGAAACTGAAATATTGAGTCAAAAGTAGATCTTGGGTTTACTTTCGGCAGCCTCATAACTTTTTCTTTCCTTATTCTGTCCTTTAGTCCTCGCATTCCAGAAGCGATGTTTCGGACAAGCAGAGAAGACTTGTTTTCTGGATCAGAATCTCTTTCATCTAATATTTATCCTTGAAGTACATTTTTCGCTCCTTGCATCGAGTGGTTTCATGCCTTGTATTTTATGAATTTCGATAAAAAATTATATTTGAAAGAAGGATATGCATACATTACGAGTAGTATCAAAATTCGCATGTAACACGAATATTTTTGTAACACAGAGCGGACGGATATTCGCAAATATCTAGCCGTGAGCGAAATGATGCCATGGTAAGTTAAAAGATCGCGTTAAAAGAGCACGTTCGAGAAGGCGCAGCTGCAATAAGAATTCACGCGAGGTAGGAGAATGGAGAAATAAATGTCGCTGTACAACAAAACAAGCGAGTTAAAGTTTTTTCTATTCTTTGTCTAATTTGCGACTGAGGCGACAACGTGTTGGATAACATTACATATATGTGATATTTTAAGAATTCAATAAATTCTTAATTGAACTTTTAGAAAGTAAATAAAAAGCCAATTCCTGAATTGCTATGTTAAACTTAAGCACGCGCTATCTCCCTCTCCGTCTAATAGAAAACTTTAAATGAGATAAACAGAATATATATTGGTTAAATATGAGTGTACAAATATTCAGTAAAAAAAATTACAGAAATGTTTCATTGCATGAACAAATCAAACAGTGAAAATGTATATTTTCTATTAATGAGTATTTGAAGCAGCGGCAGTTTACAAATTGAATTATGAATCATTGACCGGTAGTAAGCTTTGAAAGCAGGAACAGCCGTCAATTCTGTGCCAACTGTCTTTTTAATATCTTAACCGACGTGCTCCTTCCACTTCCTCTCCTTCACATCGCTAATCAAGCTAGACTTACGGACATTCATTATTACATAAATAAAAAAAAAACACTTTTTGGGGCGCCCATTCAATCTATACGTTTGAAAAAGAAAACGTTATGTCAAAATTAAGCGTGGCGAACGGACAGCGCCTAAAGCCAAACAGAAATTCTATGAACATATTGTCTTTCAAAGAACTTCTCATCTCTTGAACACATTATCGTATGGTTCCTTCACTACAGAGTACAACATGGTCGTCTTCAAATCGAATGTGAATGAATACTCGTCGAGTCATCATCGTAATCAAATACTGTCTTTTCCATCTTTTTCTATCCTCTTAAAGTACTGTTTCTCATCCAACTGGCAATCTCATATCCTCGAGTAGCTTTTAACATTAGTCTAACAATAGAGCTTATTTAAGTCTATAATAAGATTTATATACTTAATACTACAACATGCATCGTATTAGCCTTGAGTTCTGTCAGGGATACTGCATCTTATTGGGAAATATGAATTTATATATCCTAGATTCAGCTATCAATTAAATAGTAGGGAACACTAAACTCTCAAACCTTGGCTGTGCAACAAGTCTATGAGAAGGGCAACTCCGAAATAATACCACTCTTTGTCTGCTTACCATGATATCGTTTTCAGCCCCCTAAATGTATTGCCAATTGATCGGTATCAATTCAAGAGAAGTGTTAGGGGTAAGGATTGCGCAACTCTTGTTTCACCGTGAACTCTCCATGAAAGCGATATCCATTGTCTCTCGAGACTGAAATGAGGTTACATTTGGGTGTTCGGGCCAGGATTACAGTGTAGTATATGTTCTGATGCTCCACTTCACCTTTTCGATCCTTGGTCGATGGAGAGATCCTTTATGACTGAGAATTTTTTTCCTATTCAGAGTGTCCTTTTTGGGGAGCTGAATTTTCTCCACATAAAAAATTGACCTTGTGTTTAACTCTGCCCTTGTGGGGAGGCAAGTAAGTAGAAACACAATAATAATAATAATCAGTGAGCAATCTCTGCTGATGACCTGTGCGAGAACTCCTAGTGAGTGTAACAATAACTTTTATTCCTCATCTATCCAATCCTGCTGAGTTTCTTGTTTCTTTTCTCTTTCCTCATTACTTCTGTCCCTCATCCATTTTCTCTATTTCGCTTTCATCATCTATCGTCTTTTTCTAAGTGTCGCCTTCATCTACTTCTTATAGTCGAGGGTGTAAACAACGACCTCATATTGTTGCTTTAGGGAATAGGATGATGACCAATGGCAGCAAGCACAACACCACTCGCATACAGTAGCACCCTTCCACCCCCACCCCCATCACACACCAGAATCATCGGACCTTAAAACATTTGACCACAGCTGTGAACATGAATCACAACTCGGCCGGACGATAAATTTTACACGAAATTTGACCCACGGCTTGTCATCATTAGACTCTTGTATTTTTGATGGCAATGAGAAAATAAGTGAAAGGTTCGTTAAGGGCTTGGTGGATGGGGGGGGGGTAAAGCGAGCGCGATTCTAACGTGAGTACTTTGTAACTCTAAATAAGATGGACAAGAAGAAAGGGGCAAGAATTGACAGGTTTCAGCCTCATCTTGAGCATTTATAAAAAGTAAATGGCGGGTGTTCCAAAGCCTCGTTTGCTCGCCTCCCTTCATTTTGCTGCTGTTGTGAAAACGCTGACTTTCTTTGAAATGAAATTTCACATCGCTAAGAAGATTTTTGTCGGTCTGTGACACCAACTTTTTTCAATTTATTTTTTTATATGAATCGTTAGCTTTTAACTACGCAGTTCATACTTATATATATATATATATATATATATATATATATATATATATATATATAGTAGCCGACCGCTCAGTGTTCCCCGGTGATAAGATACGCTTTAATGATAGTTTCATTCATGCAGATTATATATTTATAACTATACAGACAATTATCTATCGATTATTATATTTAACGTAATATATAGTTGTTAGATCCAAACTAATATATATCATATGCGTATGGGTTTGGGTCAGAGGCTAAGGAGTGTGTAAATAGTTGTATGTTTTGATTTCGATTCTAGGTTATATATAGACACCTGTCATCCCTTTTTTAAAAGATGGAATCGCCCCATAGTTGAAGACAAGATTCTAACAATCACGGCCCGAACGGTCAGCAGAGTTTTATAATCATAGATATTTACAGATATTTCAAGTACGATCCATGTTTATTTGCCGCTACCTCCTCCTTTTATGATAAGGTTAGACACAAGGTTGATTTTAATAGGGAGAAGCTTCCGCATTCGAGATTGGAAAAGAAAATAAAAATTGCTCTATGTAGGAGGTTTACTTACCTAGCCGAGGACAGAAAAAATGACGTGCGGCATCGGAACATACACTATACTGTGATCATCTCTAAATTACCGTATTAACATGTATGTAAAATATTGGTTAAATTGATTCAAGTTAATGAGATTTGTAATAGTTTAAGCTTGAAATAGTTTTCATTGGTCTGTGATGCGCGAAGCTTGAAATAGAATTTTCTTTATTTTGTAGTGCTTAAAATATAAAATAGAATTTTACGTGATCGGTGACGATTGAAGTATGAAATATCATTTTATTTGAAATCAGATTTTCTTTGGTTGGTGGCGCTTGAAATTTGAAATAATATTGTTTTTAATCCGTGACGTTTGCAGCTTGAAATGACATTTTATTTAGTCCGTGATGCTTGCAGTATTCAATAAAATTTTCTTCAGTCGATGACGGACGTAGTAAATAATTTTTTATTTGGTTTATGGTGCTAAAATTTGAAATAATGCTTTTGTCTGTGACGCTTTAAGTTTGAAATAAATCTTTTAGTTTAAAATACATTATTTGATCGGTGACGCATGAAGTTTGAAATATTATTTTTAGTCCGTGACGTTTGAAGCTTAAAAATACATTTGGTCTGCGATGCTTTCAATAAATATTTCTTCAGTCGGTGACGAATGGAGGAAATATTTTTTTATTTGGTCTATGATGCTCGAAATTTGAAATAATGTTTGGTCTGTGACGCTTTAAGTTTGAAATAAACCTTTAAATTTAAAATAGCTTTCTTTGATCGGTGAGGTATGAAGTTTAAAATAGTATTATTTTAGTCTGTAATGCTTCAAATAGTACTTTTCTATAGCCTGAGTTGCTTTCTCAGAAATGGCATTTTAAATTTAAAATAGCATTTCCATTGCTGAGCTCGCAGATTAATTGGACGTATCTGACAATTACTGGTTCCGGTTTCTTTCAAATCTTTCATCCCAAGAAAAAAAAATTGCTTGGAATAAGAGAGTAGAGTGATACAGTAATGGACATTGTGAAAAGGGATTGAATAAATTTGAACGAATGTGAATTTTCATAAAGAAAGGCAGAAGGAGATTTCTTTTCTGGCTTCTGTTTGTCGCTTACATCTCGTCAAACTGTTCCTCCTGTCCATTTCTCGCTTCCTTAGTTTGCGAATTCTGAAGAGCTTGTCCACTTTTGTAAATTTCCCTGGGTTTCTTTCTGTTAGTCATGTGATGGTCACACTTTTAAGGTTTTCAGCCTATTTTTTTTTCTCCCTTTATTATCGATTTCCTCGATCCAAACGTCTTTCTTGGAAGGCAACGACATATTTAATTCTAAGATCTCTACCCTTATTCTCTCGTATAACTGCGCTCCGTTAATGAATAACCGGACTCGATGCTTTGATCGTCAATGTTTACTATTCATCTCCCGTTTTTATTTTATTTTTCATGCTTCTCTTCTAAAATAAACACAACTTCTCTGGTTGCTGCACTTCAAACATGAAGCGCAAAAAACTACACGTCTTTCAGCTCTTGAAGTCTTATCTATTTGCCGTGAAAATTAGCGTTCAAATTTTTTTTTTTACATTTGAGCTACGATTGAACATTGAACAAAGCTAATTCGACAAGTAAATGAATCAAGCTTAAATATTACAGCCAATGCCTCTGCTAGCGAAGCATGTGTCAACACCAACTTATGATAATCATCTCCTCCAATAGATAGCTATGTGGTTAAATAATCAAATGTTAACTATTCTACACTTGTTCAGAATGATTGTTAACTATGTTGCAGTTCCAGCTAACAATTTCTGGGGTTAAATTCCACACACTGCTGTCAAAAACACGAGGTACTGCTGCCAAAACCTCCTACTCTAACGTCTAAATTCGCATGATAGTCTCTGAAAAAAATCAGGCCTTTTCTTTTAACCGAAAACATCTAATTTGCATATGAAGTGACAAAATCGCCAGCATATAAAGAGAAAAGGCAATCATTTTTTTTTTTAATTTTCATTCTTTTTCATCTGGGACGAACCTTATAGGCTGCACAAAACAGGTTTGTACCAATTTTAAAGACATTTAATCACATAGCATTTTTATAAACGAATCATTTTTGAGAATTATTTCGCGTGTTGATGACTTTTTAGCGTTTCTTTAATCAATTATATATTTTGTAAGGAATACATGTTTTCAAATTAAACCTCAATGCTTTTCAAAAGATAACAGATGATAAAAAGTGGGATTGATTAACAGACACAGGAAGTTCTGACGGGATCGATTGCAAAAGAATTTGCATGGATTTTGATATCTATAAAAGACAAATATCTGCTGTGTATTTCCCGCTAAAACTTGAAAAATACACAACAAATGCCCACACATTTGGTAGCGTTTTTTAATTGGCGTAATCCTAGATGCATATCTAAATTAGAAAAAAAAACGTTTGAGGGTCAAATGGGCATTTGTATCATTTAATGTTATCAAGTCGAACACACGTTTTAATGCTAGCACGTAAAGGGGCGTAACGATCTTTTTTTTTTACTCATAAAATTGTTATTTCCCTTACGCCGATTAAAGTTGGGCGTATCTATGTAAAGAGAGAGGAATGGGCTGGGTGAAAAAGAAAGAAGTCGTGGCCGACGAAAATGGGCGAAAGAGAACGAGAGGGATAGAAGTCATGTTACACTTTTGCCCCGATTAATGTATGTATGCATTTTTGAGTGTGTAGCAGGGAGACACGATCCGATGTATCAGGATTAACGAGTTTTTCACTCTCTTATATTTTTTTCATTAAAATTGGTAAAATCGAAAAACACCCGTCTAGCTGACTCCACTGTGAAAAATTTCCCCCACTCTTTATCTGTGCCTAAATCAAAACGTGGATTCCATGAACAAAGCTTCTTTCTTAGAACTGCACGCCTGTGGAACTCTGTTCCGTCTGCCTGCTTCCCACCTGACTACAACTTGGATGTGTTCAAGTCCAACGTTAACAAATTCCTAATGAACCGCCCCCTTAAGTAAACACTTCATCAAATCTCCACACTAACGTACTGTACTTGCAATAACCTTTATCCCTGAGTGGCTTCCGGGCTTGATAAGTGGTGACCACCGTGTAAAAAAAAAAATCGCCTATTCCTTCTTTCGTCCGATTTACATCAGTGTGATTCTTTTTTTTTTAATCGGCGGAGCAATTTAGGAGTCCATATGAAACTAACACCCACACACACACACACGGTTTTTTAATATAATAGTAGATAGATGGAGAGAGAAAGAGTAAAAGGGGGCAGATATGAAAGAGGTATATAGACACCTCACAAAATGATACAGTCTTAGATTTTCTTCTTCCTTTGTCGACGGCCACCATTCGGAACCATTCAAAATTAAAAAATTGAAACATCAATATTTTGTACAAATAGATGTTTTGTTTCACATATTAATATATCTATCAGCATTTAAGTATGGTACCAATCAAAGAAGCATGATTTGTTTTCAGTTTCAGATGAAGCATGTTCTAGGTTAATATGAAGGTGGCCTTCATCAGCAGCAAATCGCCGCAAAACTCGGGAATCCTCTTTCCTATGTAAACAAAGTGATTGTCAAATTCATCCGCAAGATATATTATCTTGCCTCGGCCAATCAGGATTCCCGTACAGAAATTTTCACTCCATGTCCGTATATACATACATACATTAGCAACGATACCCGCGCTTTGCACGACACTTTGTTGTACACTTGGATATCGGTTTCGCGAGCACCCTTGCAGTAAGTAGATGTTGTAAAAGCCACACCAAATATGACTTTAACTGTTACCTTGAAAAATGGTGTGCACCATCCTTAGGCCAGAGACCATCATTATGTCAGGTTTGGTCATGATTGGCGAAGTGGTATGAGCTCTAGGAAAGTATTTATTCATAGGCTGTGGCATTGATCTTTGATCTTTACCTTGGAAATGGTATGCACCACTTCTAGATTTGCTAATCATAGGCCCAGTGTTGTGGGTTGTAGTAGAGAGGTGTAGACATAAACACACAAGAGCACTACTAATATACATATATATATATATATGCATACATATATATCAAATTTTAGTCATTTAATGAATTTAAAAAATTTATGACGTGAAATGTTTGGGTTTCATATCAAACATTTGTATTATTCTATGTAAGACAAAGAATACATTAGAAATGTTTTAACTCCTTTCGATGTCTACCATCTCTTCAGAGGAGAAATTATAAGCAAATAGTTATAATGGTTTACACCTTATTTGCTAAACTCAGTAAGACATGGAAAATCACAATTAAAAATTGATTGAGTAATGAAGTCATAGAGTAAGGGAAGTTAAAGAAAAAGATATAAAAATTCACATCCAAATTGCATGGTAAAATCCGAAGTGAATGTTCTTGAAAGCAGTGTGGTAAAATGATCCAAACTGTATTTTGGGTAATCCACCTCACAATGTAATGATCCGAAATGGGCATTTTCCTGGAGTAATTTTCCTTTGTTATATAATGGGTCCGGTGGATCTTGTAAACCTTATAATCACAGGTTTCCATACCAGCTGATTGTTGGATAATTTTATACTGAAGAATATATATGTATATATATACACACACACACACACATATATATATATATATATATATATATATATATATATAAA
This sequence comes from Euprymna scolopes, assembly GCF_053919585.1. Taxonomy (NCBI): domain Eukaryota; kingdom Metazoa; phylum Mollusca; class Cephalopoda; order Sepiida; family Sepiolidae; genus Euprymna; species Euprymna scolopes. The sequence goes on along the minus strand of NC_136484.1, from coordinate 173,907,182 downwards.
ACGATTGTTTCGTCGTGTGTGTATGTTGTTATTCATTTTTAGGAAATGTTCATAAAAATAAAAACCGGTCCTCTACTAAAAGCAGTCACTAAAACATTGACGAGAAATGCCTCAGTCATAATTATTTCTGTCTATGTCTGTAAACATATGTTTATTTTAAGAACCACAAAGATCAATGGTTCGTTGCCGACCATTGGGCAAGGCACCTTTTACTCCTAAGCATAAAGGTTTGCTTAAAAAAGAGTACTTCAAAAACCTTTTGGTTATTTCTTCCTGCCACCCGCTCGTTTTAATCTTAATTCCTAGCCCTCCTCCTTCCTCTTTGCTACTTAGTGAGACCGCATCTGACTAACGCACCGTTATGAAAATATTTTCATTTCTTCTCTTTTGTTTTAATGTGGTATGAAGAGCACAATGAGGCATGACTTGATGTCTCCTTGCTGTGCTCTTTGTCTTTTGGACGATGAGAACCAAGAGAACAGAGGTCAAGGAGCTGGAATTCTTCTGTTGGTGGTGGGAAGAGTTCACCAACTTGAAAACTGAAATTAAATTGTATTTCTTTAAGCAATTTACATTCTTTCTTTCTCTTACTATTTCTTTCTTTTCTTTCTTTTCTCTTCTCTTTCTTTCTCTTTTTCTCTTTCTCACTATCTCACCCTTTCTCTCTCACTCTCTGCTTAACTCTCTCACTCCCTTTTCTTTCTATTTCTCTCTTTCTTACTCTCTTTTTCATTTACATTCTTTCTTTATTACTCTCTCTCAATTTCTTTTATTTCCTCTCTCCAAGTCCCCCGTCTTCCTCTCACCCCCCATCGTTCTCTCCCCGTCTCCCCCCCCCATCTTTCTCTCCCCCGTCTTTCTCTCTCTCTCCCCCGTCTTTCTCTCTCTCTCCCTTCCGTCTTTCTCTCTCTCCCTTCCGTCTTTCTCTCTCTCCCTTCCGTCTTTCTCTCTCTCCCTTCCGTCTTTCTCTCTCTCCCTTCCGTCTTTCTCTCTCTCCCGTCTTTCTCTCTCTCCCGTCTTTCCCTCTCCCCCGTCTTTCCCTCTCCCCCGTCTTTCTCTCCGCCCCCGTCTTCCCCCTCTCTCTACCTCTCTTTACCTCTCTTTCTCTATCTACCTCTTTATTTCTTTTTACCTTTTTCTTTCGCTACCTTTCTTTCTCTCTCTCTTCCTCCCTCTATATTAACCTGTTGCAATCTATTTCTTTTCAATCTTACGTGACCGAATAAATTTTCACTTACACAATTATGAAACATACTATAAACTTTAGTTTTTGCTCGAGTATTGTTCATCGCCAACTAACAATCTCATTAATCCTTATCCTTGAGTAGCCATTCGATCTTGATATGTGATGACTCGTAAAAATATGGACACTTTGATGTGATTGGTCGAATTGTGCTTATGCATCTTGCTTTGCGCATGCGCGTTGTCATTATTTAAAATGTTTGTGTTGGGCTGGTAACATCTAAATGATATGAAATGATTATTTTATCCACCGATAATCTCCATTTCAAAATTTCCCATCTACGTCCAAAATATGGTTAAATAATGCATTGTTAACTATTCTGCACTTTTAATTAACGATTTTCGGGTGCAATTTGATATACTCCTGCCAATATTCGCTACTCCAAATTCGGTCGAGTCTCTGAGAAACAGTTTTTTTCATTCAAATTTGCATATGAGGTGACGAGAAATCTCATTACTTTTCGAGATCACCAACATCTAATAAAAAGCAGTAGCCATATTTTATTTATTTACTTGCATCATTATTTATATGTTGACATTAAATAGTGTGTACCAATTCATATGTTAACATTAAATGGTGTGTACCAATTTATATGTTGACATTAAATAGTGTGTACCAATTTATATGTTGACATTAAATAGTGTGTACCAATTCATATGTTAACATTAAATGGTGTGTACCAATTTATATGTTAACATTAAATGGTGTGTACCAATTTATGTTAACATTAAATAGTGTGTACCAATTCATATGTTAACATTAAATGGTGTGTACCAATTTTAAAGTCATCTAAACACAAAAGGCCGCAAAATAAAAAAAATGAAAAACAGTTGAAATATTGTGAAGATTCACAATCACGGGAAGATAATAGTTCTATCAAAAATGTCAATTGTTACTTAAATATTCGTATTTTCATTCTTCGGGCTATTGTTCTCATATTGCATTAATTTTAATGTTTCGGCCGATGTAACCTCCGACCTTCTTCAGGTGTATCTTGTCGAATTCTGGAATCTGCAACGAATTTCGAACGAACCCCTTACTTCACGGGGGTAGCATGCTCTTGTTTCAGCAGCCATCGCTCGATAGAGGTCCTGAATGCTGAAGTGTAGTCGATCGAGAAAATGCACTTGCAAATTACTTCCGTACTCTATCCAGCCATGGATGATGGAACGATAGCATGCCACCCTCGTGAAGTAAAGGACTCCGTTCAGGTTCCCGAGTTCCACAGAAATATTTACGAGTTCGACAAGATACACCGGAAGAAGGTCCGAGGTTACATCGATCGAAACGTTGTGAAAATACCACTAAAGATATGAACAGTAGTCCGAAGAATTCAAATAATACGAATGATCAATCCGCGTACAAAACATTCAGAAACGTATTACTTAGATCTATTTTAAATTTCAAATATATAAAATGAATAGAATATCAATTAAATCAGACTAAATGCGACTGAACGAGGTTTCCATGTATTTATAGACTGTTTTATTGCGTCCAATCTTAAACGTTAACTGCTTAGACTAAGGTAAACTTCTGAGTACAAATTAATTATGCCGCTCTCACACACTTGTCGAATTGCATTATTATGGCTATAAAGGCTATCACAAACGCTTAAATTGTGTGGAACTTCGGCCATCTATAAAAAAAAAAGTTACTTTTTTTTTGTTAGGTTGGCGTGTTAAATGCGATCTGTTTATTTAATACATCAACTCAACCAAACAATAAGCAACCACTTATGTTTTATAGAGGGTCGATGTCCAACGTAAAAAAAAACAGTTGGTAGTGTTTTTCCATTCAAACATTACTTTATACATTTTGACAACCTTTAAAAAATAGTTCCTTTTGCTCTCTCTCTTTCTCTCGCTCCTTCTCTCTCTTTCTCTCGCTCCTTCTCTCTCCTTCTCTCTCTTTCTCTCGCTCCTTCACTCTCCTTCTCTCTCCTTCACTCTACTTCTCTCTCCTTCACTCTCCTTCACTCTCCTTCTCTCTCCTTCACTCTCCTTCTCTCTCCTTCTCTCTCCTTCACTCTCCTTCTCTCTCCTTCACTCTCCTTCTCTCTCCTTCACTCTCCTTCTCTCTCCTTCACTCTCCTTCACTCTCCTTCTCTCTCCTTCTCTCTCCTTCACTCTCCTTCACTCTCCTTCTCTCTCCTTCACTCTCCTTCTCTCTCCTTCACTCTCCTTCACTCTCCTTCTCTCTCCTTCACTCTCCTTCACTCTCCTTCTCTCTCCTTCACTCTCCTTCTCTCTCCTTCACTCTCCTTCTCTCTCCTTCACTCTCCTTCTCTCTCCTTCTCTCTCCTTCACTCTCCTTCACTCTCCTTCTCTCTCCTTCACTCTCCTTCACTCTCCTTCTCTCTCCTTCACTCTCCTTCACTCTCCTTCTCTCTCCTTCTCTCTCCTTCTCTCTCCTTCACTCTCGTCCTCTCCTTCACTCTCGTCCTCTACTTCACTCACGTCCTCTCCTTCACTCTCGTCCTCTCCTTCACTCTCGTCCTCTCCTTCACTCTCGTCCTCTCCTTCACTCTCGTCCTCTCCTTCACTCTCGTCCTCTCCTTCACTCTCGTCCTCTCCTTCACTCTCGTCCTCTCCTTCACTCTCGTCCTCTCCTTCACTCTCGTCCTCTCTCCTTCACTCTCGTCCTCTCTCCTCCACTCTCCTCCACTCTCCTCCTCTCTCCTTCACTCTCCTTCTCTCTCCTTCACTCTCCTCCTCTCTCCTTCACTCTCCTCCTCTCTCCTTCACTCTCCTCCTTTCTCCTTCACTCTCCTCCTTTCTCCTTCACTCTCCTCCTTTCTCCTTCACTCTCCTCCTCTCTCCTTCACTCTCCTCCTCTCTCCTTCACTCTCCTCCTCTCTCCTTCACTCTCCTCCTCTCTCCTTCACTCTCCTCCTCTCTCCTTCACTCTCCTCCTCTCTCCTTCACTCTCCTCCTCTCTCCTTCACTCTCCTCCTCTCTCCTTCACTCTCCTCCTCTCTCCTTCACTCTCCTCCTCTCTCCTTCACTCTCCTCCTGTCTCCTTCACTCTCCTCCTGTCTCCTTCACTCTCCTCCTCTCTCCTTCACTCTCCTCCTCTCTCCTTCACTCTCCTCCTTTCTCCTTCACTCTCCTCCTCTCTCCTTCACTCTCCTCCTCTCTCCTTCACTCTCCTCCTCTCTCCTTCACTCTCCTCCTCTCTCCTTCACTCTCCTCCTCTCTCCTTCACTCTCCTCCTCTCCTTCACTCTCGTCCTCTCTCCTTCACTCTCGTCCTCTCTCCTTCACTCTCGTCCTCTCTCCTTCACTCTCGTCCTCTCTCCTTCACTCTCGTCCTCTCTCCTTCACTCTCGTCCTCTCTCCTTCACTCTCGTCCTCTCTCCTTCACTCTCGTCCTCTCTCCTTCACTCTCGTCCTCTCTCCTTCACTCTCGTCCTCTCTCCTTCACTCTCGTCCTCTCTCCTTCACTCTCGTCCTCTCTCCTTCACTCTCGTCCTCTCTCCTTCACTCTCGTCCTCTCTCCTTCACTCTCCTCCTCTCTCCTTCACTCTCCTCCTCTCTCCTTCACTCTTCTCCTTCTTTCCTTCACTCTTCTCCTTCTCTCCTTCACTCTTCTCCTTCTCTCCTTCACTCTTCTCCTTCTCTCCTTCACTCTTCTCCTTCTCTCCTTCACTCTTCTCCTTCTCTCCTTCACTCTTCTCCTTCTCTCCTTCACTCTTCTCCTTCTCTCCTTCACTCTTCTCCTTCTCTCCTTCACTCTTCTCCTTCTCTCCTTCACTCTTCTCCTTCTCTCCTTCACTCTTCTCCTTCTCTCCTTCACTCTTCTCCTTCTCTCCTTCACTCTTCTCCTTCTCTCCTTCACTCTTCTCCTTCTCTCCTTCACTCTTCTCCTTCTCTCCTTCACTCTTCTCCTTCTCTCCTTCACTCTCTCCTTCTCTCTCCTCTCACCGTTTTTCTCTTTTCTCGTTACCTCTCTTTCTCGCTTTACTTTATTTTTCTCATTCTTTCTCTCTGTTCGTCTCTCTTTCCTCCTCTCTTTTATCACTGTCACCCTCTCCTTTATCACTGTCACCCTCTCCTTTATCACTGTCACCCTCTCCTTTATCACTGTCACCCTCTCCTTCTTTTTCACTGTTCCCCCTCTCCTTCTTTTTCACTGTCCCCCCTCTCCTTCTTTTTCACTGTCCCCCCTCTCCTTCTTTTTCACTGTCCCCCCTCTCCTTCTTTTTCACTTTCCCCCCTCTCCTTCTTTTTCACTGTCCCCCCTCTCCTTCTTTTTCACTGTCCCCCCTCTCCTTCTTTTTCACTGTCCCCCCTCTCCTTCTTTTTCACTGTCCCCCCTCTCCTTCTTTTTCACTGTCCCCCCTCTCCTTCTTTTTCACTGTCCCCCCTCTCCTTCTTTTTCACTGTCCCCCCTCTCCTTCTTTTTCACTGTCCCCCCTCTCCTTCTTTTTCACTGTCCCCCATCCCCTTCTATTTCACTGTCCCCCATCCCCTTCTATTTCACTGTCCCCCATCCCCTTCTATTTCACTGTCCCCCTCCCTTTCTTTTTCACTGTCCCCCTCCCTTTCTTTTTCACTGTCCCCCTTCCCTTTCTTTTTCACTGTCCCCCTTCCCTTTCTTTTTCACTGTCCCCCCTCCCTTTCTTTTTCACTGTCCCCCCTCCCTTTCTTTTTCACTGTCCCCCCTCCCTTTCTTTTTCACTGTCCCCCTCCCCTTCGTTCTCTCTGTCCCCCCTCCCCTTCGTTATCTCTGTCCCCCTCCCCTTCGTTCTCTCTGTCCCCCTCCCCTTCGTTCTCTCTGTCCCCCCTCCCCTTCGTTCTCTCTGTCCCCCCTCCCCTTCGTTCTCTCTGTCCCCCTCCCCTTCGTTCTCTCTGTCGCCCTCCCCTTCGTTCTCTCTGTCCCCCTCCCTTTCGTTCTCTCTGTCCCCCTCCCTTTCGTTCTCTCTGTCCCCCTCCCTTTCGTTCTCTCTGTCCCCCTCCCTTTCGTTCTCTCTGTCCCCCTCCCTTTCGTTCTCTCTGTCCCCCTCCCTTTCGTTCTCTCTGCCCTCCTCCCTTTCGTTCTCTCTGTCCCCTCCCTTTCGTTCTCTCTGTCCCCCTCCCTTTCGTTCTCTCTGTCCCCCTCCCTTTCGTTCTCTCTGTCCCCCTCCCTTTCGTTCTCTCTGTCCCCCTCCCTTTCGTTCTCTCTGTCCCCCTCCCTTTCGTTCTCTCTGTCCCCCTCCCTTTCGTTCTCTCTGTCCCCCTCCCTTTCGTTCTCTCTGCCCTCCTCCCTTTCGTTCTCTCTGTCCCCCTCCCTTTCGTTCTCTCTGTCCCCCTCCCTTTCGTTCTCTCTGTCCCCCTCCCTTTCGTTCTCTCTGTCCCCCTCCCTTTCGTTCTCTCTGTCCCCCTCCCTTTCGTTCTCTCTGTCCCCCTCCCTTTCGTTCTCTCTGTCCCCCTCCCTTTCGTTCTCTCTGTCCCCCTCCCTTTCGTTCTCTCTGCCCTCCTCCCTTTCGTTCTCTCTGCCCTCCTCCCTTTCGTTCTCTCTGTCCCCCTCCCTTTCGTTCTCTCTGTCCCCCTCCCTTTCGTTCTCTCTGTCCCCCTCCCTTTCGTTCTCTCTGTCTCTCTCCCCTTCTTCCTCTATGTCTCTCTCCCCTTCTTCCTCTATGTCTCTCTCCCCTTCTTCCTCTATGTCTCTCTCCCCTTCTTCCTCTATGTCTCTCTCCCCTTCTTCTATGTCTCTCTCCCCTTCTTCCTCTATGTCTCTCTCCCCCTCTTTCTATTCTACTCTCCATTCTTTCTATCCACCTCTCCTTGTTAAATCAATTTAGCAATTTGCTTACATACTCAATAAGTGTCATTAGATTCTCTGTTATACTGATGTTATCCACTCTTCCAAAACGTCCTGTACTCAACACTCATGAAGTCAAATCATAAATCAATGAGAAAGGGAGGAGAGTCGTTCGTATAACCCGGTTTTGGAAACAGTGAATGTGAGAAGGCGACGTGTTAAAGGGCGTTGAAAATAAGACTTGTTTTTGCTATTAGACTTCGGCAACATGATAAATTAAAATCCTTACTGTCATTGAGATTTGGAGATTCTCATTTAAGATTTCAGCCAATGCGTACAATCGTATCTCGTAATTTATTCGCCGAAGGAAAGGACAAGTTACCTCAACGCCAACCGTTTTTTCTTCGCCACAAGAATTTACTGTACTTAAATATCAGTATTTGAAGCAAGAAAACAAAGAAGCGCTTACACAATAGCAGAGATTTGTTTCTATAAAACTATTTAAATAATATTGTGCTGTTGATGGTGGGTTTGGTGTCATTGAGTTGCTTTATGTTTCTAGAAAAATAATTAGATATATCTCTTATTAAATCATCTTTATATGATTAGTACAATATTTATGAGTACAAACCATATGGTTACATATAGAATACATATTTAAACTACAACCTCATCAGGCAACTACTAAGAGTGAAGACGCTGAAAAGGACGACTATATATTTATTTATCAGTGGTGAAAAAACCGGACAAGAGTGCTCAATGTGTAGCCAGGGCAGTATATAGGAAATGTATTACTGTGCGTCCAGAATGAGTTTACATATTGTTTCAGTTAGGAGGAAATCCTCAAAAGAAGAGGAAATATCCGACCAGCTTCGTCAGAATTCATAGATGGACTCCTATTGATGAATTCTGACGAGGCTAGTCGGATATTTCTTCTTTTTTTTTGAGGATTTCACCCTAGCTGAAACAATATGTAAACTCATTCTGGACACAGTAATAAATGTCCTATATATATATATATATATATATATATATATATATATATATATATATATATATATATATATATGGTGTTTTAAAAGTCTTTGGTATAGTTTGACATTGAATATCTCGAGAACTATTAAGGATATAAAACCGCCTTTGGTACATTCAGAAAGTTTGTAATCTCAAGGTTTTCATGGAATGTTCAAAGATGTGAAATTTGAGCACCATTGGTTACACGACACACATCAAACTGATTCTTGCCGAACGCGGCTCAGTAGTGCGCTGTCAATGGTTGCAAGAGCTTCTGTCATTCGGATCTTCAGCTCATCCACGTCTCTTCGAACGGAAAGAATACAGACCAGTCCTTTCACAAAACTCCCCCTCAAAGAAATCGCTGGATGTGAGACCTGGAGAGCTGACAGGCCATGTTTCTCAGATCGTCCAATCTATCTGTCTGGCAGTGTCGTGTTCAGAAATTGTTTAACTCTGTGGCCCAGTGTGGGGGCGGCCCACTGGACCTCAAAGTTAGACAGTTGTAAAATGAAGTCCTCAGACTCTTTCTCATTCAAACAGAAATGAGGACTTGAAATATACCCAAGATTTTTGTAACACCCTGTGTGTGTGTGTGTGTGTGTGTGTGTGTATATATATATATATATATATATATATATATATATATATATATACACTGACTAAGCATGTTGGCAGTGACAGTGAATATTATGAAATAACTCTTGATTAAACAGCATTTCTAATCAGCAGTTTCATTCGCAGAATTTCAGTGCGTCCTTCTGCTATAGTTCTAGAGAAGGGTAGATAATCCTCAGGTTCTTATTTTGCACAAGGAACTGTGGGATAGTGAATGAAAGACCTAGAAAAGTTAATTGCAAGTTACACTATTCTGGCGGTTAAAAATTCATTTCTTACGGCACCAACCAAAATAAACATTTGCTCAATTCCTAATCGCGCAAGGCGACTGTAGAAACAAACGTTTATACACATGCTCTCCTTACACAAAAACAACTCTCCTTTCACCAGAACGTTCTCTGTATTTCCTTGATTTTTGTACTCTATAAACTCTTTATATATCATCGTCTTAAGTTTTGGAATAAAATTAATTTTGCATGGATAGGTTTTGTCACTATCATTTGATAATGTCTTGTCTCTTGCAAACAGTTTTAGCTCTCTTGGCTTCGTCTTATTTCAGTATTCCTTTTATCTTTCTAATAATTTTCATCGCATTCGTTGTAAAGGTTTTTGTAGTTATAGTTTTCAGTCACACGATATATATTTAATCAATCACGTGTTCTCATGAAATGATTACATAAACGCGCACATTTCTCTTTTCAAACTGCCCCCTCCTACATGTCTGAACTGCTGACCTTGTTGCTGGTATTGAATAAGTTGAGTTTTTAAATAAACACACACACACACACATAAAAAAAGGCCGGAGATAAAAGAAAGTTTTAACCTTAATAGCGACGTCTAATGTACATTTGAGGCAATAACAATATGGCGATACGATTGATGCTTTAAGAAAGTAAATATATTAAATCAACAAATTACGACTATTTATGTGAATGCGTACAATGATAGAAAATCATATCATTTCGCCGATGTTTCTATGGTTCTTTCAAACATAAAAGCGTTATAGACGACATCATTATAAACACACTATAATCTTCAGACGCGCACATGGATATACAATGGTCTACAAATATAAATTATACTTACTTAGATCAAAGTGTAGTATCTGTTCTTCAGATGTTGCACTTCAATTTCTTGTTCTCTTTCAGTGGAGGAGAAATCCTTCACGACTGAGACAATTTTTATTTTTGTTCTTTTTCTCCACATTAAAATACGATCCTGGTGTCTAATTCTGCCCCATGGGGAGACATTGTAAATAGGAACTGCTAATATCTAAGTTTGAAGGTATAAACTAGCAAAAATAGGCGGTTGGAGTGGATATGATTTTGCTAGTAAATATGACGACAGTATATTACATTGCCCCCCACCCCTGAAGCTAATGCTGAGGAGTATGGTATCCGGACAAAAACGCAAATTCTACATTTCTATCAGAAAATGAAAGTGACAGTGGCGGGGAGGGTGGTATCATAGGTAATTCTTGCGAAAAAATACTACAGCTACACGGAGGTAATTCCTGAGAAAATAAACTATAGTTACTCGGAGGTAATTCCTGCAATAAGATGTTACAGTAACTGAATATAGCATTGAAAGATAGTACATTAATTGCAATAGTAAAGATTCGGCTTCAGATAGACGAATATCAAATATCCATTTGTACTAGGTATATCTCTTGTTATCTCACACGGAGTGTATTAGTTTATTTAATTCAATATATTGTCAAAGAAATTACATAGGCTTAAAGCCATATAAATTTAAAAGGATACCGAAGTCACAAGCGGTTATTATAAGTCGAATGTTTATCCTGGTCAGTTCAATATTATAGTTCAAAATTTAATAACGTTAGTTTTTTTTTCCAGGAGATGTAGGTGTCCCATAGACAGCGCTGGGTAGTCTTAATTTTATAGTTCTCTTTCAAATATTATTTTCTCTATTTCAGAGTATAATTTATTACACTGTCATATAAACACTATGAAATGTGAGAATTTTAGATACTTTTATTTTATAATAAAATAAATATGAACCAGATACGTCCTAAAATGGCACAAATAGGAAGGTTCCGGTTAAAATCACGACCACCCAGAGACAAGGTTTGTTAACTGATCTATGTCTTTCGCTAGTGGTGTAGGAGTATTTTCTATTATAGTAGAGTACATTACTTTAAAATTTTGCTGGGGGATTCTCTTCTCTTTTAGTTGCAGTATCTTTCTCACAAAGCAAATTGGCTAGTCTTTCTCTATTTATCGTTACCTTCATGGTAGGTGCTCGACTGAACTCTAATCGCTAGTTGTTTATGAAACCTTTTAAACTAAAACCCATCTAACTTCAACCATTGTAAAGATTTTTTTTTTCTCAGAGTTCCAAAAACTTAGCGAAATTTCCATTAACAAAGTTTGTGTGCACCCTTATTTCGACAATCGTTCTCATTCCTCTGAATGGATAGTTCATCACTAACTTTGGCTATCATAAACTTTTATTAACATGTCACGTTTATATATTTTTTCCTTTTACAAATTTTCATTTATCGTTTCCTTATTTAAAACTATTCGAAAAAAATCAATTATCGTCTGCTTCTTGTTTTACATATACGAAGCTTCTTGTTTTACATATACAAACTATCAGGTCGGTGCAAAAGCTTTGCTGTTTTTTTAAAACCATTGTAATTTATTGTGAGCACATCGTTATTACTTCAACACATCATGGTTAACTTAGAACTTTTTCTTTCAAAGTATTTAAAAATCATTCATATTTTTATGTAATATTGTTGCGCATGTTGATCCGAAAACGGCCTTTAATTAACAGAAAGTCATCTTCCATCATGATAATGCACGTCCTCACACAACATTACTGACCAAAGATCACCTAAGTGAATTTGGTTGGAAAATCTTGCACCAACCTGCATATCTTCCAGACCTTGCTCCCTCAGATTATCATCTATCTCCAGGAAAAAAAAAACATTTAGATGGCTTTAAGTTAATATCACGATAGACCATGACTTGTATTCACATTTCACATAAAAAAATTTACAGATTTTACAAGTGAGATATTTATAACTTGCTTAACAGATGGAATAAACACGGCCATAAGTTATACCATTGTGACGAGTTTGGATTGTCTCCCTTTGCACATTAACTTACATGAAATAATATAAGCTATGTAATCCCTTGTTTGACTTAAACATGGATTACGTCTCCTAACGAAGGCGAATCTTTTGAGAACTGATTGTTACGCATCGCCAGTCCGCCATTTTCACCTGCTCTCTCTACAACAATGCGTCTGATCCAGGTATCCAGGTTCCATCAGTGTCTTGAACAAAAGATCCAAGCTCAAGTGACGAAACATGACTATAAGTCTTGTTTATGGTAGAATTACGAGAAAACCTTTTTTTTCTTCACTTCATTGTCGATTACAATACTCTGCGTTGACCTCTGGGGTTGGCAAAGTAGAAAAACAATGTTCTTTTTTTTTTGCAACGGGTTGAGGTGATCCGCGTATCTTCGCTTTTGTAGGTGAGATGATAGCAGGTGATAGCCTAATAAAATAAGTGTAATATGAGAAGGGGTAGTACAGGATATATTGAGGAGAGATGGGTATACATATAAAAAGAAAGCCACTGTAGAGGTGTTGGACAGGGTCGGTTTATTTTTTTCTCTGACTGGCAGTGGGGTAGGAGGGCAGTCCAGATCAGGTGCGAATGACTATTCTCTCCCTTTGTGTTGTGCCTATCAACAACTGATCCATGTAGGAAGTGTGATGACATTCAATTTGAGTTTGTTTTATTGATCCAAGTAGGAATTTATTGTTCGGAATTTAACCATAAACTATTCGCGGGATTTGTTTTCCTTGACATTTTAGTTCACCTACCATTGTTAGATACGCCCTAAAATTTGTATCTGGGTATTGACTGTACGTTCGTCTGTCAACCACTCTAGTCGTATTTATTTCTTTAGTTTAAGATATCATTTTCGCTAGTCTGCCATCCTTAAATTTGAAATATCATTTTCGCTAGCTTGTCATCCTTTAGTTTGAAATATCATTTTCGCTAGTCTGTCATACTTAATCCTTATCTAGTCTGTCATACTTTTCATTTTCGCTAGTGTGTCACGCTCAAGTGTGAGATATCACTTTCGCTAGTGTGTCTCGCTTAAGTGTGAGATGTCGCTTTCTCTAGTGTGTAACGCTTAAGTGTGAGATATCGCTTTCGCTAGTGTGTCACGCTTAAGTTTAAAACATCATTGTAACAGCTAAATGCGCTGATTAAATGGACGCATCTTGTGAAACTAGTTTGACATGACTGTTTAGAATAAGAGGGTTGATTACTCTTTACTTTAAAATATTGTTTCAGCAAATGCATCTTATTTCGTCGAAGCTTTTAAAAAGCTCTGTCTGTCAGTTAATCCATCGAACAACTGCGCGTAAGTTGATATGCTTAGAAACGTACAAGTTCTTTATAAAAATGTATGTCCCTCTGTCACGCTTAAGTGTGACATGTTATGTATTAGTCTGTTATGCTTAATGATATAAAAAGAACCTACGTCTGTCACACTTTTGTTTAGATTAACATTATCATCATTAACACGCAGTTTAAGTGGACACATCTTAGGAACATACGCTTTTGTTAGAATTTTAATGTCTACATTTTGGATGCCCTTTATTCCGCCAAACTTTAATTCTCACCTCGTTACCCTCGTGTTTCCTCGAATCATTTCCGTGTTTTTGCACAAATGGTAATTAAACACATGAGAGAAAAAAAGTAATATTTTTTTAATAACAAAATGCATAAAAAAACAAAAAAATTTAGTCTCAGTTAAAATCCGATTCGTGAAAGTATGTAATTTATTCCAGTTTAGTGAATTTATTTGCAATAAAGGCCAAGGGGTGATTTTCGTGGCCGGATATTAATGAAGTTTTACATCAGTATAATTGATGTCACCCCAACAAAACGACTCTGGGCGGATTTATTTAAAAATCAGCTTGCAGTCTCGTATCAACAGCTCTGCACCGGTCATAATCGTCATTTATGAGATTAGTATTTATGTAAGTATTTAGAATATATTTTTTTTTTTGATAATGGTACTGTAGTTAGATATATATGGCATTATCACGTTGACATACCTGTTCGCGTTAGATCACCGAAGTTAGCAACGTCGAGCGTGGTCATTACCAGATAGATGACCATTTGGGAATACCAGGCATTATATGTAGAAGGGCTTCGACACTTCCTTGCAAAAACTGAGCAAACCTAATGTCGTAATCCGTCCTGATTGGGGATATGCAATCGACTGCAGTTCAGTTTGGAACCTGATAATCCGGTAGCACTTCCTTTTTAGATGAAGCCATTTCGACCCGTTTAAAGTGAATTCTGTTATTTTATTTTATTGACAATGTCGTAATATTGAACATGGTTTTGTGGAAATAACGTTTCAAACGGAAATTTCACTGAGTTTAAATGAAGTAGAAATGCGAAAAATTTAAATTAGACCTACGTGTTGCGATGGGACGTTTTTTTTTTCGATTAACTTGTCGAAGTTTTGTCATTATCGGTATGTATATTGCGACAATAGTTCTTAATGTGACTAAATTTGGAATTTCGAAAACATTTTAAAAAATAAGGTTTTATTTGATTTGGTCGGTCAATATAAGTTTGAAAATGGTTCTTCCATCGTTACAAGCATATATTGAATGGACGTATCCTAGAAATCTATATTATATTTTCTCAATCTGTTTGTCTGTCCGTTTCACTTTTTCTCAGAAACTATTGGGCTAATATGGCTGAAATTTCGTATAGACATTTATTATAAGGTACGAATTAAGTATTATGGTATCCATTTGATGCACAGTTAAAGATTAATAATGATTGGTATTCACTGCAAAAATGAGGACAAATTGAATCATTCAAATATTAGTTTAGCATAAATCATTTCTCAGTCAACGGCCTATAACTTTTTCCCCGTTTTTAGCTGGCAAAAAAAGTCTCGTATTCTTAATTTCTGGAAAGCTGCAGCTACTTTTCCACAAATGATATTCTGTTCATGTTGAATTTTGATACGGGCGTTGTTATTGGATGCCCTCCTGTAAATATCGATGAGTTAGAACCTCAGGTGTATCTTACTGTCATTTTCTCGTCGGTGATACAACTAACCGTCCCCACCTTCGACACGCTATTTCCTGTCGTTCTGTTTCCTTCGATTTAATTATCATCTTTATCCTTTCATTCAATTGTTATAATTTAAACAGTTTCTTCCGGTCGGTTTCGATTTTTATCCGTTCGTTATTCATTGACGTTCGCTCAGTTTTTCTCAGGTCGTGAGTATAATATGATCGTCTAGATCTGTTTTATTTTTCACCTTATGTGCGTTCACGCATATCTACAAAAAGCATTGTTCCTATTTCTTTGTTTCCCTATGAAATCATAAGGTTGGTTATTAACTTAAATAATATCCAGCTCCCCAAATAGGTGCACTCTTGATTTTGGAAGATTTATTTTCGTTTTGTAACGCTGTGCACGTTTACATTTAGAGTTCGTCGCAAGGAAAAGAAGATGATAAAATAATTATTTTTTTTCTCAGTTAAAATAAGACATTTATTTAAGGTACTTTCCATAATAACGCATTGTCCCTTGTTCAAAACTGTCGCTGTCAACCCATTTGTGTAACAGTTCTATCTCTGTCCTCTCTCTAGTGTGATCATTGGTCTACACACACTTTCTTTTATAATCTTTTTCCTTATTCTTTGCTGTTACGTCACCTCGCACATGCTCTATTATTTGCATATAGCTGCTATAAGCGTGTCCGCGCTCTGTTACAGTTGGATAATGGACAAAATATGTAATACACTTTGATCTACACTCGGATTTTAAAAAAAAATACAGTAGTATACATGTAAAAAAAATGACATTTCAACGCATTACATAGTCAAACCATAGCCATCCGTATTTACGTATTTCACCAGAGGGCAGAGTGAGACATAAGCTCTGGTGTTATAGGAAAAATCTAACTCCGCGAAAAACAAAGCACTCACGATTGGAGAAAAAAATAACATTATTAATAAAAATGAAATCTATCAGAACAGATATTACACGTTACTCCTAACCATTGTTACCATTTATTATAATTACTATAGACCAAATTCATATTAAAAATTATCACCTAAAAAAATCGGTCAAGATCGTGCTTTATTAAGTATCATAATTGTCTATTTAAATTATATATTTTTTATTTGTTAATTTAACTAACTTTTTTTCGTTAAGCTTGGATTTAACCCAGAAATTATATTCGATCTATGTTTCAGAATTTTTTTTTTTTTGATCTGCCGCCCTTAGATTTGAATGAAATATTTCGTTGCGTCCACGTATTGCGTAAGTCGTGTTTAAGTTTTGGATTCAATATTTCCAGTATAGCTTGAAAGGAGAGAAATGAAATAATATACAAATAGATAAGAAAATCGAAAACTGGACACATCGTCAAAAGTAAAATATTTCAAGAGATTGATGTAAAAGAGACAGAGGGATGCAATATTTCGTCGATGGAAGAGAGGCGGAAGCCTAGCTGACATTAGCTAACTATTGGGTTTGCAGTTCTCTTTTGAACCCTATCTAGGAGTGAGGGACTAGTAGCAGATGCACCAGCCCAAATGTGACAACAATACTCCTTACATGGGCGAATGGTGGCCTTGTAAAGGTACAGGATACTTTCAGGCGTAAGCAACTTCTTAGCATATTAGAGTGAGAGCCCACCTTCTTCGCAGCAGTCGCGACAATGCTCTCGACGTAGCTGTTTTTTTTTGTTTTACATAGGCATCACCACATTATCAAGGCCCAGAGGCCACTCAAGGATAAGGGGTAAAGAGTGTACAGTAGAAATTGGACAATATAGTAATCATTAGTAATGAAAATTTGGTAAATTTGATAACTTATATGGAACGGCTCATGAAGAACTTATTTACTTTAGACTTGAACACAACCATATTGTAGTCAGCCGGAAAGCAGGAAAACGGAAGACAATTCCACAGGCGTGCAGTTCTAAGAAAAGTGTTCCAACTCATGTTCCCTGTGAACGTTAAGCCGAGGAGTTTGAACGAAGTACTTTAAGATAATCTATTATTAGCCATAGCTATTAATGGTTGAGAAGGTTTCTTGTAATTATTAAAGAAAAGAAACTTAGTTTTGGCAGTATTGAATGTTGCCGTCCATTTTTGTCCCCCATTCCACTCCAGACTGGAGGTCTTTCTGCAATTGCCTTAAATATATGTTCATTCCGCCCGTGCTTGTCATAGAGCGTGGTGTCATTAGCAGAAATCCGCATCTCCTGTTTTACAAGTATTTTAATGGTATATGCTCCGGCGAACTACAAACCCTTGTACTCCCTCGACGGAAATACCCCCGACATAGTGACAATCAACAAAATCCCACCCCTACACAGATCCCAGGATGCCAGAAAGCCTTCTACTCTGACAGCTTTTTCCCCCAAAACTGCTAGACTTTGGAATTCCCTTCCAGGTTCCTACTTCCTCAACTGTATTGACATACAGAAGTTCAAGTGTAATCTTGCTGTTCAACTCCTTGCATAATATTTCTGCACCCCCTACGTCTAAGTAGCACTGCGCCTTGTTTGAGGTGAACATGCAAAAAAAAAAAAAAAAAATGAAAGCTTGATGTGTTATTCATATTTCACTTCTTGTAATAAAAATAAATACATAAATTATATATATATATATCTATATATATATATATCTATATATATATATATATCTATATATATATATATATATATATATATATATATATATATATGCCGGTCGCTGAAAAGATAGTGGGATCCTTCTACCGCTCCAGAAGATATCTCACTACTGATGCAATTCTCTATCTATATAAAAGCCAAGTACGTCCAAGGATGGAATACTGTTGCCATATCTGGGCAGGAGCTGCTAAAAACAGCCTATCCTACCTTGACAGAGTACAAAATAGATTTCCTGGCTTAGTGGGGGATGCCCTTTTCTCTACTTTGCAACCTCTCTCCCACAGAAGAGACGTTGGGAGCCTATCCTTGTTTTATCGTTATTTCCATGGCAGGTGCTCGTCTGAATTCCAATCTCTGGTCCCCCCTCGTCAATCTTTCACGAAAAACACCCGTCTAGCTGAATCCACTGTGAAAAATTTCCCCCACTCTATATCTGTGCCTAAATCAAAACGTGGATTCCATGAACAAAGCTTCTTTCTTAGAACTGCACGCCTGTGGAACTCTGTTCCGTCTGCCTGCTTCCCACCGGACTACAACTTGGATGTCTTCAAGTCCAACGTTAACAAATTCCTAATGAACCGCCCCCTTAAGTAAACACTTCATCAAATCTCCACACTAACGTAATGTACTTGCAATAACCCTTATCCCTGAGTGGCTTCCGGGCCTTGATAAGTGGTGATCACTGTGTAAAAAAAAAATGCCTCGTACGAAGGGAAGATTTGATACAAGGTCAGTAAAATGGGAATAAAAAAAACAGCGCCATAGAGGAAGAGTAGTCTATATCAACAAAAATTGCTTTGGCAGCTTCGTCTAGATTCTCTGATAGGGGCGCCTGGGGCGATTAATAATAAACTAACCCAGTCTCAAAGGATCATCCCTCTTTTTGTGTTCTCTCCCTCTTTCTTTTCTTTTCTCTCTCGCTTTCTTGCTCTTTCTCTCTCTCTCTCTCTCTATTCTTCATTCTCCCTCTCTTCTTCACTCTCCCTCTCTCTATTCTTCTTTATAACCTCACTTTCTCCCCTCCCCTCTTCCTAACGTTTTTCCTTCTCTTTCTTGTCCCCCAGCTCTCAGATCGACAACAATCTCAAAAAAAAAAAAAAAAAAAATTTTCCTATGTTATTTGGCTATGTACTACTTTACTCTCTTCGCTGTGAATGTTGATAGATGGGGAAGATTTTCTAGTTTGAATTTTGGCGAAATCGATAATCGATGTATAATACTGTTAATATTTCACAAAAATTATTCCCTTTGCATAAGACTAACTTAAACTAAATATCACCCACATTATCTACTTTTACGCCTAGCAGCTGAGTTCTAAAATTCATAGATATCGGTTAATTAGTTTAGGACTGAATCCTATACACGGAAATATATAAACATATGCACATACTTAACTTAATGTAAATACGAAGCGAAAACGCAAACAAGGTTGTAAATATGAACTCCCGGACAGTGCAGGGTAAATATAGATGGTGTGTTAAAATATATCTTAATTACACATGTTTCTTAACGCAGTTTATTTAACTCAATACTAAAATTGCAATGTCTTTGATAATTCCCCAATCACGAGTCGAAAAGAGACATTCATGTATATAAATGCAAGAATGATAGGCTACGAATAGAAAGTTCGTTGTATTTTATTTATTTGAATAATCTTGTTGGGTTCTAGAGTTCAAACCCAGTTATAGTTTGTCCCAGATTTTTCTTTAAGCGAACATCTTTCTCCCCGTCTTTTCTATTCAAACCCGCCAATCGGAATCTAGTCTAAGCGATATTTTCTTCATCCACGTCGAGGGGGGAGATGGTTTGGGGATTCCGTATTATTCGTTTATTTTTCCATTGTACCACGTTTTATAATATACTCTACCGAGAATGCGAATTTCTTCCCACTTAGCATTCTTGTTAGATACTGTGAGCGAGACTTGCAGTCGGTTGGTTCGTCACCGGCTGATAGAATAGATGCAACTTAAATGTATCAATTCTTATGTTTTTTGGTTGTATAGAGATGGGAAGGGAATATGTCTTCTTGGCATAGCACCATTGTCTTTCATCATCTTCCGCAGAGTTTTCACCTATGTTTCATTCTTTTCAAAGATTCCAACATATTTTTGGCATCTGATTGTATGAATCATTTCTCTGGAGAAAAAAAAACTCGAGCAGAAAAATGCGGAGGTCAGTTCTGAATTGGTTTTTAGAAGGATTCTTGTGAATTTGTTCGACTTTCAAGATTGGTCAAGTTTTTTGCATGCTCATCCATCTACCCTCTCCTTTCAGTATATGTTTCAATTAACCCCAGTCCCCCAATCCCTCCCTCCCTCCCTCTCTCTCTCTCTTTTCGATTGCTCTCTTTTTCCTCCCCCTTTCTAGTATCATCTGTGTTTTCTGCATTTTCTGTGCATTTTAGCTTGCTGTCTCCCTTAGTTTTGTGCTCGCTCTCTGTCTCCCTTAGTTTTGTGCTCGCTCTCTGTCTCCCTTAGTTTTGTGCTCGCTCTCTGTCTCCCTTAGTTTTGTGCTCGCTCTCTGTCTCCCTTAGTTTTGTGCTCGCTCTCTGTCTCCCTTAGTTTTGTGCTCGCTCTCTGTCTCCCTTAGTTTTGTGCTCGCTCTCTGTCTCCCTTAGTTTTGTGCTCGCTCTCTGTCTCCCTTAGTTTTGTGCTCGCTCTCTGTCTCCCTTAGTTTTGTGCTCGCTCTCTGTCTCTCTAACTTCGTCCTCTAACTTTTTCTATCTCGTTTTTTCTTTACACTTTTCTTCCATTTCTTTCTTTCATTATATGTTTGTATCTTTACCTCTCTCTCTCTGTCTCTGTCTCTCTTTCTCTCTGTCTCTCTGTGTGTGTGTCTCTCTCTCTCTCTCTCTCTCTCTCTCTATATATATATATATATATATATATATATATATATATATATATATCCATATATATATACTCTCTTTTTCGATTTACATTCTTTTTTCTCATATTTATCCATTCCATTCTACTCTTTTATCCACTTCTACTATTGGCTGCAGAGATAATACCTTTTAATTCACACATTCCAATAATTGTATATTGAACTCGAGCTGTAGAAAACAGTATCTTCTGAATTCTGTATCACCATTTAAATATGAAACAACAAACACCTAAAAATTAACAAGACAAACCTAATCGCATTTGTTATTCTTTCTTTCTCCTTCCAGGTTGCATGTCTTTTACAAAGAACATGTCTACCTTTCTTTCGTCCTCTAGTCCCTTCCCTTGCTCCGTCCTTATTGCAACGCTTTCGCTCTCTTTCTCCTTCCGTTCCGGTATCGAGATGACAGATCTTTAGACGCGCCTCTGAATCTTCCTGTCACACAATTGTCATCCCACAATTATACTTTTCACTTTTGATTAAGGGAATTTTTCCCGCCTTTTATCCGTTGTTCATTTCAACTGTCAGCATTCTATAGATTTTCCCGGGAAATATTTGCCTTTTTATATTTCGTTTTTGTTTACGGTCGTCTGTCTTCCTAATAATCGCGAATCCATTCTTTGCTCTATTTTACTAAAATCTTTCTACCCTTTCTCCCCTTTTCAATCCTTCCGTTTTTAACTACACATTCTAATTTCCTTTTGGTCTTAATTACACCTTATTTGCTGTCCTTCATTCTCCATTCTCTCCCCTTTTTTCTACGCTGTCTTGTTAAGACTGTCTTGCGATATTCCGTTCTATTTCTGTTAATTTTCCCAATTCTTAAAACCTCATCCTCTCTCACTCCTTTCAGTTTAGTTTCTTTTTATTTTAACAATATCTCCTTTTTATCGTTTTTTTTTAAATATTTTACTTGTTTTTCTACCTCTCTATCCTCTTTGATTAACCAGTCTCTCTCCCCATCTCACACTTACATAGTGTCTCCTTTGGTTAACTAGTATCTCTCTCTCTCCCTCTCTCTCTCACACACACACACTGGCATATTGTCTCTTTTGGTTAACTAGTCTCTCCATTTTACACTGGTATATTGTTTCATTTGGTTAACTACTCTCTCTCTCTCTCTCTCTCTCTCTCTCTCTCTCTCTCTCTCTCTCTCTCTGGCATATTGTCTCCTTTGGTTAATTAGTGTCTCTCTCCATTTCACACTGATATATAGTCTCCTTTTCACTATTTTACTGTTTAATCGCTCTTAATGTAAACTCTATCAGTTTTCTGTCGCTATTTTTCACATTTCATCAATAAATATATACATTATCAATTCATCAAAAAATATATACATACTAGATTTTTAGCTCGTTAAAAACTGGCAAATGTAGAATGAGTTGTTCATGTCAAATTATTACCTGAATATGATTCATATGTATACAGATTGTATTAAATACTAATCCCTATTAATCGCTAACTGTGCAACAAACAGATACCATAACACTTAGTACGCTTATAACAAAAGTCCATGATAAATAGACACTCATAACATCCTAACAGAAACGAATAAAAGCTGAAGATATTGTTAAAACAAAGAATTCTGTGCTGCATAGGATAGTTGTCTTCATCATAATATATTATACGTCTTAATCATAATATATTATATTGAACTTAACTATTTACTGCAGATTCACTGCATTAAGAAGTGAACCTGATTACTCTCTATCGTTTGATATCGTTATCATTCATTTCGGTGCACATCTGATTATAGGTAATGGTGTGAAACTGCAGTAAACTGTTAAGCGATATACAATTTATTGTTATTTAGTGTATATATATATATATATATATATATATATATATATTTATATTATTAGTAGTATTGTTTAGTTATTTAAACAAAAACAAAAAAACACAATGTGTCTATCAAAGAGTGCTCAATGTTTTGACAGAGCAATATGAATATGTTGAATATGAAAACTAGTGGCTACACATATGCAAATATGTATCTGTGACCATCCTACCATCCGGCTCTACTTTTAGTAGTTATTTAAGTAATACGGATTTTAGTAGAATAAGTCTTATACCAGTGCAAAAACTATTATTACGGTTTTTTACATTTAAATTGAGATAAAATCATACATATAAAAATATAAACGCATATATATATATATATATATATATATATATATATATATATATATATATATATATATATATATATATATATATATATAAGTCTAGTTAAATACGACATATTTTCTTTTTTCTGGGCTATCATTGTAAAGTTACCATTAGCCGGGAAATCTTTTCGTTTCGGCAGGCAAGTTGTACGGAACAAAACCCAGTGATTTAATCGACCATATTCTTTTCTATTCTGTACATTCTAACTAATATTCCTGGTGAACCAAGTGCAAAAGAGATTCAGACAATTGCACATAAGGGAACAGCGAGGATACTAAAAAGAGCTCTCGGTTGGTTTCAATAAAAAAGCGGGGCAATGTTGGCAGCTGGTTTGGCTGCCCCATACCCAGCATTACAATCTTCAAAGGAAGAAAAATAAAAAATACATTATATACACGTACTATTCAATATTTACATTCATTGGTTGAGATTATTAATCCTTTTTTTTTATTCATCTCATAATAATTTTATTTATTTTAAACGTTTACTCACTTGTTTTAAATGTAATGTTATGCTTTAAACACAACTAGTATATTTTAAACATAACTAGTATAATGAATAAGTTCACAAAAGAGTTGGGTACAAACTTCCTGTACAAACACGCACAAACAAGGTCACTTATATATACACATATGTAAAAATGTTCGTTTTCTAGAACATTTCTATTATAAATACAATGCATTTATACACGATGTAAAAATATGCATAAACAAAAAATGGTCATAGTAATTAAATAAAACCAATAAAAACCAATAATTAAAGTTCATTTTTCAAATAATATGCATCCGTTATTTAATAGCTCGCATATTCATGGCTGAGTATATTTAACAGTTCGTTTTGATAATTTTTAAATAAAAAAGGTTTTAATACTAATGTTAATGAGACGAAATTCTGAATTTTATATGGATATACATATATAAAAATATTTTCATGTGCTAGACCGTTTTCTTAAGTTTTACGCAATTATGCAGACTGTAAAGGTACGCATGAGTAAAATTCAGCGTAATAGAAAAATGAAGCCAATCATATAATAAAACACCATAAAAAATGAATTAGTAATTAATCAACGCTTGTTCTTCAAAGGAATATGCAAATTACATACCCTTCCTGTAGTCGCTCGCATATCCATGACTTAGTATATTAGGAAGTTCATTTTGATAATTTTTAAATAGAAAAAGTATCTGAACTTCGAAGCAAGGTCAGTGTAGTATCTGTTTTGAAATCAATGGAGGGAAACTCTCGATACTGAGGAAATTTTTATTTTTGCCTACTTCCAGAGTGCCCATTTTTGGGAATTGGTTTTCGCTCCCATTAAGAAACGACCTTGTGTCACATTTTGCTTAAGCGGAGAAGCAAATAAATACCAATAGAAAAAGTAGGATGTTAATATCCATGTCCGAGCGAAAAAAAAACCCCACAACATATATATATATATATATATATGATGTGTGTGTGTGTGTGTGTGTGTGTGTGTGTGTTCATTTTTTTTTATTTTTCATTATTTCGGTCTCCACATTATTTTTTGATTCCTGTTTTATTCTCTGGTTTTCACTTCTTTCTCTCTCAGACATATTTTTCTACCGGCTTGCCCCCCCCTCTCTCTCTCTCTCTCTCTCTCTTTCTCTCTTATAGTCTCTATTTACCCCCTAAAAAGGCAGATTAAGGCGTAGTGACGGCTTTTATTGTGCGAAAAATTCGGTTCCGCATAAAAGTGCATCCTAAATTCAGGCAAAAATAAAAATTGTCTTAGTCTAGAACGATTTCTCTTTCACTGCCGACAGAAAAGAGGAAATGTATCAGAACAGATACTATACTTTATTACAAAGCTAAAGACCAACTTGTTCTTTTTCTCACACGTCTACTCGTCGCAATCAGTATCTCTACACATTTCGCTTCCAGTTTTAATTTCATTCAGTATTCATTTTTATTGTCAATTTTTTCTGGTTATATATTTTCCAAAGATTATCTCCCCTGTTTTCCCTCCTTTCTCCCATCTTCTCGTTTCTTTAGGGTTTTCTATTCACGTTTACTTTTCCTTTTTCTTCACTTCCTTTCTCTTATTTCCTTTTCTCTGTACCTTTTTTATATGCAGAAGGTTTCATCTTTGTTCAAACTTCCTCATTATTGTATTGCCATTCTTTCACACGGATACCCCCACCCCACTTCCCTGATCCACAATACCTCATCCATGGTGGCCGTCACTCATTGGCCATTTTTCTGGCACCATATTGAAGGTATCTCGAATTTAATTCTTGGGAAATAAACCCACGCCTCGTGTCTCTGTCCACAATGTAATAACCTTAATTAGCATATCTTCTTTCTTGCCGTTCGACCTCCTCCTCAATATGCAATAACAGGTGGCCGTTAAAGATGGCGTCTACTTCCTTTCAGACAACTTACAAGTCAACTTAGAGACATGTCAATTTAATTAGGTCTGAAACAGGCATTTCATTTTTCAATTTTCACCGCGAATTTGAAAAACGAAAATCTAATAAAGATGGGCCGGATAATTGTTTGATCACAACAAACTACATATGAGGGGACATTTTTGAACAAGAAAAAAAAAATCCCTAATCAATGGATAAGAAAAACGTATTTCTACTTCATTTTCTTTGGGAACATTCTCAGAAATAAATTTAATTTTCGATTGAAAAGAGATGACAAAAACATAGAATATTTGCATCGTCATACCATCTGGATATTTTTAGATAGAATGGATGAAAAAGTGATTCCGAGCGACATACCTGTTCCTATTTATTTAGCTCACCCTCATAAGGGCAGTGTTCGACACAAGGTCGGTTTTTAATGTGGTAGAAATCCAGCTCCACAAAATGGAACAAAAATAAAAACATCGTCTCACGCTAGGAATTTCTCCTTCATCAAAACACATACTACACTTTGTAATATTTATTTGAAGAAATTTAAAAACAAACACATTAAGCGAAATTAGACACCAGGCTATCAAGAATTTTTTTGGTGGGTGAGGGAATCAGTGTCAGGATTCTGAATCTTTTAGATGAGGATTGATAAGTCGTATAATTTAAATTATCCAGATCAACACCGACGGAACTGTAGCGCGCTACCATCGTGGATTTAATAAATGTTTCATTCCAAATCCCAAGATTATTCTCGAGTTTAGGAGAAAACTTTCAGAGTTCGACACGATACACATGTAGAAGGTCGGAGGTTACATCGACCGAAACGTTGTGAGAATAACATTCATGTGAGACCAGTTGTCCGAATACACCAAATAATACGAAAATAAGTGTCGTTGGTCATGCATGGTCATAAATATTACTAAAGGTCTACTCTACTCATGACTAGAATCATCAACGTCACCATAATACCACATTCAGACTAGAGGCTGTGAGAAGTGGGGGACTAAGGATTTAGCCAGAATATCAGATACTACACATTACTCTTAACCGAAAGGCCAACGAATGTCTGTTATAGATGTAACTATTCAATCATTGAATTACGGTAGGCATCTTACCTTGTGTTTTCTGTAAATTCGTTTAACAAAAAAGAAAAAAAATAAGTGCTGCTTTTATATGACTCTGTATAGCACATAGACTGGTTTGCTAAGCTGAGGTTCAAAACATAGAGGAACCTCTAAATTAAGTATCTGTAAATTGCTTGCCTTCAAATTTTCTTTTCTTTGCACCCACTCTCTTACATGCATGATTTTGCTCGTTTCAATCTTTGTTCTAAATAGTTAATGATCGGACTAGTTTATTTGCCACGTCCAACCCGAGACGTTCTGTGAATTTATTTGAATACGTCACATTTTTTAATGAAAATTTCCTATCTCTACATGACTTCATATTGTTGTAATACAAGTGACGTCCAACCAAGTGTTTGAAAATGGGGGAGAAGGAGAAAAAATAAGTATAACAAAAGAAAGGTAGAATGTGTTTATCGGTAGAATGACAAATATGAAATTGTTCGCAAAGCCACAACAAAAAAGGAAGCTGACATTAAATTGTTGGTCAAGGTGTGGTAGATAATGGACACAAAAGGATTGGATATACATTTATTTATTTTACTCGCAGTTTCTGGTGTAGTAGTGTGTTTTGCAACAGTACACGACAGTTACGAGTTTGTGGCGGTTGACGACAGTCACGGGTTAATGACGGTATCCAGTTTGAGATAGTTGGCAGTACGGAGGCCCCAGAGATATATCGAAGAGATTGAAGTCGAAGTCGGGTGAGAGTGAATCGGACTGAGAAGAACATTGCTTGGGACTGACGCGACCGGACAGCTACCGACGGGCAAAGTTAAGGGTTCCTCCTTCTACGTTACGCGACAGTATCACAAACACAGAGAGCTTCACTGTTTTACATCAAGCATTTGTGGCGTTTGATTGTAGTGTAATCACTAAGGCGATCATCTAGTCACATGACAACAAAATCATAACTGAACCTTACTTTAATCATAGACAATGAATCCTTTAAAATAAGTTACGTGCTTTGGATTTTCATCCTTCGTTTTTGTTAAAAAAAAAAAAAACGATGTGCGTTCATGTGTGACACTTATCAATTACTTTTTTTTTACTTCATTGTTATTATATTTTGTAGTTATTGTATTGCATAATGAAACACGTTTTCCCTTCTCCTTCTCATACTCTTGACTAAGCAGCTTTTTGTCCACATCATAAGGCCAATATGTTTGTAAGAGAGGAAACATAACCACAACTTTTCAGTTATTTGATCTGTTGCGAGTGAAAACTCATTTTTTTTTATTGTTCCAATATCCCACAGCGTCCGGAAGAAAAGGACTATAAAATTTCGCGGGCGCTCACGGTCAGCTATTGATTTGTGTGCGTGTGTTTTGGGATGGCCCATAGATTAGTTGCCATTTTCTTTCACCTACCGCGTATTTAGAGGAGCTTTACGGGAGGAAAAGGACAGTCTAATTTCTATTGTAACAGCAAATTATTTTTTTCTCAATTTATATATATATAATTTTCATGCGATGTGTGTGGCCTTATCTCAGTTGTTTTTTTGTTTGTTTTTTTTCCTAATGGAAATAAAGTCAGCGTGCGATAATCTTTTTTATTGGCTTTAATTTGTGTCGTGGTTTCCGTCTTCTGCTAACCGGATGGCAAAAAAAGATGGATTCTACTACAATTAAAGGAGATGGCTGAACATAAATTATTGGCAGTCTTTTATATCTTAGAAGAATTGCAGATTCCCACCTCCTCTATAATTTTCTATCCCCCTTCCATTCAATTAACCATTTTTCGCTATTTTATTTTTCAAAGTCTTACTTGTTCATTATTTCACAGTCCCATCGCCATCTTTGTTTTATATCCTCTCTGCTTGCCTTTTATTTTTTTTATTTTTAGTATTTATATATTTTTATCTCTCTCTCTCTCTCTCTCAATCCTTAAGTCTCCATATCTGTTTTAATCTCTCATTCCCTATATATATATATATATATATATATATATATATATGATCGCAACGTCTTGTCAGACGAGTGCCACTCTCTCAGACATTTAAAATCCATGAGCCCAAATGCCGGAGGGAGTATCTATACAAATATGATGTTACAGAGTCTTAGCTTTGTACGACAGCTAAGTCTCTCTCTCGGTTCAAAATGTTGAGATCCAGCAACAAGCAAGAGCCAGATAGCCAGCAACAAATTAAACTGCAGACCAGCTTTAGTCTTCCGCTTTATGGTTTTTTTAAATCAGAGATTTGCTTCTGTTAGAAAGGTTGCCTTCACCACGGCTTACGGGAGCCCTCTCTACCCCAATACACATATACACACACACACAAATATACACGGCGCTAGTTGGCCGTTGACCCAGAAAAAGAGTTCATTCGCCCTTTGGAAGGTCTTGTTTTTAATCCTTCAGGGAGACTAGCCGCCCTCCTCACCAAACAAGTCTGGCGGGGGAACCAGTTTAGTCGCCGGTGACCCGACCATGAGGCAGGTAGTACTGGGTTACATGGTACCAGTAGCACATGACATGACCTGACATATATATATATATATATATATATATATATATATATATATATATATATGCACCTTCCTCTCTCATTACAATGCAATTTACAATCTCCTCTGATCTATTCGATCTGAATTATAAAAATAGGAGACAATATTTTTGAAGTCTCTCGTATAATTATCTTATATATAAACGGCTATATATCGGTCTGTATGTCTGTCTCTATACTTTCAAAACTCTATCTCTTCCGAAACTAAAGATTGCAGATCGGCGCTAGGAGCCTTAAATGCGTGGATTTTTCACATGCCGTTCTTTTATGGGTCTTTAGCCGGCTAAAATAGTTCTTAAGGGGGTCAAAAATGGGTCAAAATTTAAGTCGTTATATATTTTGTACATTTATCGTTTTTTTATCGGTTTATGTGTGTCACGTTGGTACAGTTGTAGCGTCACCAACTTTGAATACTAGTTTCGGTTTCGATTTTAGCTGATGAGCACTAAATATTTTTGTTATTTTTGAAACCACGACTCTGTAATAATATATACGAAATATGGATAAATTAAAATATCATATTCAAGCGTATTTTACGCCCAGCCAAAGCCGGGCCCCCCACCCCGCCCCGCTAGGTTTATATATCTATTACTCTCTTAATGTATATCCCTCTCTCTCTCTCTCCCCTCTCTCTATGGGAGTTTGAATGTTAAAGTTGGTAAACACCATTTGCAAAATTACGAAACTATCGCTACAAAATATATTGCATTTCAACAACCTCAAAATCACGTTTTAGATGATTTCGGCATAATTTAGTTTTGCTTTTAATAACAATAAGATGTTAGTTGGATAATACATTCAATATATTTGCCCTTTTATTGTGTAATTTCTCCAACAAATTGCATATATCGTGTTTTGCATTCAAACTCTTCAGTTCTTTTAATCCATTAATATCTATCTCTACATCGTTTTTCACTCTCTGGTCTTCCCCCTCTCTCTTTATCCCTAATGTCCTCTTCTGTTTTAAATTTCCTCTTTGAAAAATCCTTATAAGTTTTGCCTCTTTAAATCTCCACGACTTTTCAGGTTTTCGTTATTTCAAATTTGAATAATCATAGCTAGTTAAAGAGCATCAAGAAAATAAACTTTCAGATTTTTAAAAACTTTCTGTTGTATTTGTTTATTGTTTTTTTTTTTCCTACAAAATACAGAATTTTTTATCATCTTGAATGACGATCTCAGACGGATTGAAATCGCATTTAATATTTATCGACGAAGCAACAAAATTGGGTAATTTAACAAAAAAAAAAAAAAAAAAAACGTATGGAATATCTAAGAAAACGCGATCTCTTTGATTATTGCGGAGTTGAAATCTTATCGAGAGGGAAAAAGTCGACGTGTTGACAAAATGAATTATTGTTAGCATGAAAACATGTTAAGAAATTAGAGATTAATCCTAAGAGGATCTTATATATATATATATATATATATATATATATATATATATATATATATATATTAGCCTTTTTTAATAGGAAATTCAAGTTATAATTGATTTAGATTTTTACAAATATGTTTGTGAAAAAAAAAGGATCAAGCAGGATTACGTGTTTAAAAGCCTAAGCGATACATTAGGGAACATGCAATTCGCATATCAATTTGTTTAATGGAGTTATTCATATACGGCGGCCATTGGTGGAAGCTGGCTTTTCTTTGTCGTCTGTTAAACGAGAGATATCATTTAAAGAATTATTTGAAAGAAGGATCGTCAGGAGGTTTTAAATCAATGCTTTTATATCGTTTTTTATTGAACAGAATTCTTTTTTTTTTTACTTGATTATAATAAAATAGACGTCAGAATTATCACTTAAAAGCTAAAACAGGGGAAATTAAATCAGAGATATCGTGATAGAGAAACCAACAGATTAAAAAATATAACGTTTGGAGAAGAAATTATCATATATACATCGATTTTTACTTGCTTCTCATATAAAATCAACTTTTTAGTTCGCCTGTTCGGGGTCCATGGAATAGAACGGTGGTTTTGTAGTCTCTCTTAGCTTTTACCTTGACGCGATTCAACTTTCTTCACCGTTGTATTGTTTAATTCCATTAGTCAATATATTTGGAATATAAGTGATAAAATGTGATAATTTTAAAGAAATGAATCATCAGATTTTACAAATAAAAATGTCCATTTTATTTTCCTTACGAAAACGTTTTGAATACAATTCAGTCGACCATTTCAAAACTTTGTTTATAATAATCACTGGTTATAAGTAACAATAATCACTGGTCATAAGTTACAATAATCACTGATTATAAGTAACAATAATCACTGGTCATAAGTTACAATAATCACTGATCATAAGTTACAATAATCACTAATCATAAGTTACAATAATCACTGATCATAAGTTACAATAACCATTGATTATAATGATCAGATTTTATAATTATCAAAATTTATAATAATCACTGATCATAAAGCTATTTAAAGAAATGTGAGGGTTTTTTATTGTTAAAATCTTTTCCCCTAACAGAGCGGGGTCAATTATTCGTTTTTTACCGGTTTAATTAATATATTCCAACAACATCCAACAATGTCTGCCGTCAAGGAAGGGCGCTCTTTTTCTATTAGTTCTACCTTTTTTTTCGTTGTTTTCCTTTTCTGCTTTCTTTCCTTCTCTCTATCTTTTCTTTCCTCCCTTCCACAATTTCTTTCCTGCCTTTTGTCCCTTCTTTCCTCACTTGTTTTCTTTCCTCACTTGTTTTCTTTCCTTAAAATTTCTGTCTTTCCTTAAATTTTCTTTCTAAAAAATGAAAGAAAAATTCTTTCTTTTCTTTTAATCAAGGAAATCACGAATTTTTCTTTAATTTTATCTTTTTATTTAATTTTTAATATTTCCTTCATTTTTCTTTTCTCCAATTCTTTTTACTTTCTTCCTTCTCTAAGTTTCTTTTTTCACTTTCTGACTTTCCTATGTTTTACTTTATTTTACTATGTTTTTCTTTCTTTCCTCTAATGTTTCTTTCTTCTCGTTCCTTCTTCACTTTCTTTCCTCTTCACTTCCCTCACTTTCTTTCTTTACTCTAATGTTTCTTTCTTCTCGTTCCTTCTTCACTTTCTTTCCTCTTCACTTTCCCTCACTTTCTTTCTTTACTCAATTTCTGTCTTTCCCTACTTTCTTTCCTTTCTCACTTTCTCTTATTTGTCTTTCCTCACTTAATTTCGTTTCTTTGATTTTCATTCCCTTTTCTTCCTTTTTTTGGTTGCTTTTTTTTTGGGGGGGTGCTTTTTTGTTGGATCTTTGTTTTTTTGTTGTTTTTTTTTGTCCATTTCCTTTTTGATCCTTTGCTTTTTTTGGTCCTTTCGTTTTTCTTATCATTCGTTTAGTTCTTTCCCATTTTTTGTTCATTTCCTTTACATTTCTTTTTTTCTTTTTTCTTTATTTTTTTGTTTTCTTTTTTGTTTTCTTTTTTATTTTCTTTTTTTCTGTTTTTGTTCCTTTTCTGTTTTTGTTCCTTTTCTGTTTTTGTTCCTTTCCTTTCCTTTTCTTTTCTTTTCTTTTTTTGTTCCTTTTTTTGTTTCCTTTTTTTTGTTCCCTTTTTATTGTTCTGTTTCATTTTTTTTGTTCCGTTTCATTTTTTTTTTTTGCGTTACTTTACCTTTTTCTTCCAATTTCTTTTTTTCATTTTTTTTTTTTCAAATTCTATTTTATTTTATTTTTTCATCATATCCTTGCATTCCTCTTCTTCGCCGTGAACATAAACTGTTCACTCGAAATTTAAGGTTTATTATTTTTTAACTCTGAATTTTATTGGAAAACTTCACGCACCTGTCCGTTTCTGCATTCCTGAGCCAGCATCGTTTCCATGCAAGTTACTTGACGAATTGATTTCATTGCTCTTGAGGAGAGGCAGTAATTTAACGTCCTGCTAGTCCAAATCATCATTTCATTATTTCTAAGGATAACCTGAGGCTCATTTCACTGTCTCTTCCTCTACTTTATACGTGTTTGTCAGATTGCAGCCACCGACCATTGCTCTCTGTGTAACTGTCATTTTTAGGTTTCACACACGCATATATCTATAATATAAAGCTGAACGTGTGTGTGTGTGTTGTCACAAATAGACTCCTATATGGTTGACTATATTAAAAAACTGATTACATATAATGATAGAAGATGTATCGAGGATCAGGAATGGGTATGTTTGATCTGGCAGAACGGTGGTTCATTAAAATTGTGGGGTCTGCGTTCTCGCCTGGCCTCCATAGAATGGAAATAGGCACAAACTTTAATAAAGATTTTTCATATTTATCTGTGATAATTGGGTTTCAGTTTGAAGAAATATGGTATAATAAAATTATGGGGTGTTCGTTCGCACCTGACCGCATAGAATGGAAATATGTCACAAAGTTTAACAAGGTTTTTAAATATAGATCCACAAAATATTGTGATAAGTGTTTCTGTGTGAACAGATATGGTATAATAAATCATGGGGGTTATCTATTTATTTTTCCTTTCATTATATTTTGCTTTGGTTTTGATACCCTCAAATTCGAAGCTATCTCTTTACAACCCTTCCTTTTCATAACCTATCATACTTTCATAAATCAGAAGTTCATTTTCTGTAGGCTGTTTTTGAATCCAGTCAACGACGGGTACTTTTGCTAGTATATATAGTCTTTGAAGTTTTTAACATTTGAAACCATACAAAAAATCACTTTTTTTCATTCGTTAAAAAAACCATCTAGTCAGTAAGTCATTTAATCACCTGCAATCACTGCATCAACTCTCTCAAATTTACTATAATACCATTTTTTTTTATTTTTCAAGGGATCATCAGTTGTTTACCATGAAACACTGTTTCGGGGATTTAAAAACAAAACAGTGTATTACATCATGGCTCCCCAGCAGTGTTGATCAAACATCACCACCCTTAATCTTAGGAAGAAGACAAGTTACAAAAATTTGATCCAATTTCCTATTCTTAATTGCAATTACTAACCTTTTCATAGTATAAAAATGAATTTCTTACCTGTGCGATTCATCAATTTCCACATTTAAAATGGATACATTTTTTAATTTTTCAGTCTTGTATTTATAAGATTTGGATTAATCCATTTAACTACTTATCACCCCCACTATAGTTAGTAGTTTGTATATTTACATTCTTATTTATTTAAAATTAGATATATAAAGGTTAAAAATATTTTATTTTTACATATATACATTTTTTTGTGTATATATATATATATATATATATATATATATATATATATATATATATATACACACACACAATAATCCACAGACAGCTGTTTTCTCTGTATCGTGGCTCTTGCATGTGCCGAGATGGATATCATGATCTTTTGCGTAATGAACACTGATCGACTGCCTATTTTATCCTTACGCTATTGCACTTACCCACACAGCACATTTTTTTTGTTTACCTTCACACCATCGGTTATTTAAAGAATTTCATTTTTTTTACACAGAGTAGTGCTTTATGCTAAGTGGAAACCAAAATTGAGCTTGCGAAAAAGTAATAAGTAAATATATTTATTTCTCTTACTGTTTCCCTTTCTTTGCTCTTTTTTCTTACTCTCTTTCTCTCCTTACTTTCTCTTTTTTCTATCGCTATCTATCTATATCGCCCTCTCTCTTGTTCTCCCTTTTTTCTCGCTCTTCCACCTTATATCTTCGCATAGCAATCTTGCCATTCCATCCATGTCTTCAATATTTTTCCACCAATATTCAATGCTAGCAATGGCTTCCATAATTTTTTCAAGTATGGTGGGAGGTTTGGTTTGCATATATATATATATATATATATATATATATATATATATATATATATATATATATATATATATAGTGAGAGAGATAGAGAGAGAGATCAGCTTTTAATTTTTTGAATTGTAAGATAATCGAGATCTTCATTACATCTTTGGTGGCAGGGTTATGATAACTAAATTGATAAAAGATAAAACAATTTCTCATTAAAGAAATCCCAACGCAACTCTAACGTGTCTACGGCTATAGATGTATATATTTATCGCCTGTAAAATACTGCGTGTAAACCACTTTAGGTTTCCGAATTTAGCCGGCAATTCCTCGTGGACCAATGGAAATTCATGGTAAGACGGGATATGAAATGAATCAAATGTTTTCTTTTCAAAAGATGAACCCAAATGGGATTGATCCTCGGAAAATTCTTTCAATCAATTGGAATGGAAGCGTTTGTGTGTTTTAAAACTACACAAGAATGTATTCAGTCAGATAAAACAAAAAATATTTCTCAATTTTTACAATTTTAAGCAAAACCTATTTCTTTTTATTTTAATGTTTTATAAATTATTCGTTTCCTAACGTAAAATTAATTTGTTCAATAGTGTGTAAGGATAGAAGTACAGAATAGTTAATACTCGATAACGCGTTAAAAAAAAGTGACACATAATTTATATCAAACGTAATAGAATAAAATTCTTATACTAACACGCAAAGATATCACGTTTATGGCCCGTTTTATTTTACACTTATTTTTTAATTAAACCTGCCCTTTCAGTCAGGATGATACCAGATAAGAATTCCTGACTTTTAATGCACCAAATATTCACTTTATTTTTTCTTTCCTTTTTCAAAACTCAATCATGCTCTGCAAAGTAAAAAAAAAAAAAGTACTATTTTCCTCAACAAAACGACCGAACTGGTTCCGTCAATAAATATCTGAAGATATAAATGTTTGAAGCATAAAAACTTTTACCAGAATAACTGGAATCAGCATTAAATAGCATGTGAAAGGTAGATATGCCGTAAAACAAAAACAACCAGATGTCATTTCGGTACTCAACGGCGGCCAACGACACTAAGCATCCTACCATTGAAAAGAAAATATTTTAAACGAAAAAAAATTGAAATAACATGTTATAAATATAAAAACTTAGCTTAAGTGGAGAATTTTATTCTAATGCGTTTAATATAAATTATATGCTGGGGGTACATGTTATTGTGTTTATTTGTCTGTACTTTTATTATGTGGAATACGCACACACTCAAGAGTTTACTATAAGAATTGAAAAGTAAAATTGTGAAAAACCAATGAAATGCTGTTTAAACGCTATTTATTTTCCATTTTTAAACAAAAGAATATAATGAGTATAAAATGATGACTAGCATTATTTTATGAGTAACTTGCTAATAAATAACAATTTGAATGTGATAGCAATAATTCTGTTGAGGAAACATTTTTCTTTGATATTTTTCATGCGATTCTGCGAGGAGTTTTTTTTTTTCTTTTGCGTTGATGATTTTGAAAAATATTCTTAAAGTTTACGTTGCAAATTTAACTCCATCATATATCTGAAAGAAACTGAAGGTTTACATTTCTATTAACATAATGTGTATATACGATGGTCTTTGCAAAACTAAAGCCTCCTATCTTTTCTTAACTCAAAAAGTTTAAGAGTTACGAAGACATGCGTGGTACCATTAAAATGAGCGCCCTGTGCCCCAGAATTTATTTTTCTGCATAGTCCCCAACAATCTCAATGCACCATTGACAGGAATTCAATGACGCATTTCTGCTTCTTCCACACGTGTATTACAGGGATCACTTTTCAGTATCACACTGTCAATATCTGCAACAAAGAAATGAGACTTTCAGGTTCATTCATCATAACAATGCAATTTGCAATCCTATCTGATTCATTCGGTTGGGAGAAAAAAAATAGGCGGCATTTCTTTCGGGACGCCTCTCGTGTTATATATACAAGGTGAGTCACGGGAAAACAAAACTCTGTGAATACAAACTAAACGGCATCTTAAGCAGGTTTAAAGACTACCTTTCTTATTCCCTATCCCTTACTGAAGGAGAGCAAGGAGCGTTCTAAAAACATCCTTTCCTGTGACTCACCCTATATATATATATATATATATATATATATATATATATATATATTAATGAAAACAAAGGGATGTAGTGTTTACCTGGTATACGCAATGGTAAACTTCAAACTAATATAAATAACAGTATTTATGTATGGAAAATTTAATCCCAACCGAATTAAAGTCCAATACGTAATAGAGAGTAGAGCTTATCATAAGAGAAATTATATGTGTGTGTGTGTGGTTCAGAGGCTACGGAATAAGGGTAGAGAGTCGTAGGTTTGGGTTTTGATTCTAGCTGATGGAACGCAGGTCTATTTTGGTTTTTATCTCATTAATATATATTAGGCTCAATATAATAATCGATAGAGAATTGACACTATAATAAAAACTACGTAATCTGCATGAATTAAAATATCAGATTCAAGCGTATTTTACGACAGGGCAACGCTGGTCAGCTTGCTAGTATAATACTGGCTTTATTTGCTCATAGATTATTTTAGATGATGACAGGAATATTAAATAAACGAAGTAGTGGCAGTAGGAGAATAAATTGTGAGAGGGGGGGGCAACAACGCATTTTGTAACATTAGATCATATTCATCAATTTATTATGTAAATGTTATTCTTTTTCTTTCTTACGAAATCTACATATCTTGATTGAAAAAATGCAATTTCAAGAATTGACATCTTATGCTTTAGCCCTCCTATAAAAACCATTATTTTTAAACGCGAATAATTTCTTTAATTTAATGTCTTTAGGTGAAATTGTGATCTCATACAAATACCATTTGGTTCAGTCGGGCCGCTGCTACGTATGTCCGTGGGACTTTTCAGTGTGTGTACGTGCCAATAGACATCGTCGTTACAGGGAAAAGGGATTAAAGTTCCATTTCCAGAGGTGCCATGTAATCTGCGATTAAATTACCAAGGATTATAAGATTTCCACCATAGCCACCAATTTTAGGGG
The DNA here is from genome assembly GCF_053919585.1 of Euprymna scolopes. Classification (NCBI taxonomy): domain Eukaryota; kingdom Metazoa; phylum Mollusca; class Cephalopoda; order Sepiida; family Sepiolidae; genus Euprymna; species Euprymna scolopes. The sequence goes on along the minus strand of NC_136484.1, from coordinate 173,869,966 downwards.
TTTTCAATGGAGTAATTTGAGAAGCAGAGTTAGATTTCATCAACATTGGAGATTAGGATATTGACTGGGAACACTTGAGATAATACAAAATCTGGATTCAATAAAGTTATGAATTCACTACGACTGAACATATATGTGCGTGCGTGTTTTTTGCTTCCTAATGATTATATATATATATATATATATATATGATGAAAATAATGGAAATAGTATTCCAACAAAATAGAGAAAATAAAAAGGAACAAACCGTATTATGTGTTCATCAACGTTTCGTCTTTATTTCGATCCATTATTATTCATCCAGAGGAAGTCTCGAAATAAAGACGAAACGTTGATGAACACATAATACGTTTTGTTCTTTTTATTCTCTCTCTCTCTCTCTCTCTCTCTCTCTATATATATATATATATATATATATATATATATATATATATATATAAATTTAGTTGTAAAGTTGGATATGATCAGGTTTTCAAATAATCAAATTAAGTTTCTAAAGAGCTGCTTTTGTTTATGTGCGTCTCCCTCCATCCCTCCCCTCCTGCCTGTCTCACACGCACACACACACACACACATATATATATATAAGGTGAGAGAGAAAAGGCGGAGATGTACACACAGGCCAGCATACAAATATACATTTAGTTTTCCTAAAATATAGAATTATCTATATACCTGTAATTTCAGTTTTTCTCGCTCTGACATTATTATTAAAAGCCTACTTTTTCTATTTAAACACTATTAATACGAACCTTTTAATATACTCGGTCATGGATATGCCAGCAACTACAGGATGGTTACCTAATTTGAATATTCCTTTGAACAACGAGCGTTTATTAATTACTTATTCATTTTATTGTTTCTTATTAAATGATTGGTTTTATGTAACTATTACGTTTCATTTTATTTATCCATAATTTCTACAGTATGTATAATTGCATAGAATTTAATATGAAAAAATTATAGCACACAGAATAATTTATATATATATATATATATATATCAATTACTATGTTTCTCATATATAAGTGACCTTGTCAGGCTGTGTGCGAAAATTCTCTAGCAAACTCTTCCAGAATATTTTGTCTACAAAGTTAAATTTATTATGTAGGGTATTTACACATGCTGCACGCTTTCGATTGGGTTTTTAGCAAATATTGCAGTTAAGGAGTAAAAATTGAAAACGAAACATTTGATCTTGGCAGAATATGTCGAATAAAACATTACCTCTGCAAAATAAAACATTCATAGCTCAAAGTCGCTTAATTTTTAACCTTTGCTATCCATCTATCAATAGCTCAGGCGGTAACAACACTTCGTAGATAAATAACGATCAAGGCTGAAATGCTAAATGTTCTGGTTTTAATTCCAGTGGATGGTACCCAAGTCACATTTTTTTCATAATTTTCGAAATTATTCTTATATATTGGATAATGAATCTAAAATTGGCTCTATAATAAGAAACAAGAGATCTGCACGAATCAAAATATAATATTCAGGCGTATTTTAGGCCCGGGCAACGCCGAGTTGTCTTAATCAATGGATTTTTACCATAACCTTTTACACTTAAATTTTTTCCTTGTTTCTGCTTTCAGAATCACTATGAAACTTTATAAACTCGCACAAACTGTTAAAAACTATGATTCAACTCCTCTTTGTAGTTTCTTTTAATGCACTAATCTGCCAAATTTAATGTATATTTTGGAAACTGCTTTCCTCTGATGAGAAGGATTGCATTTGTTGAAACTCCAGGAGTAAGGTCTTTCCAGTTTATCTGTATTCCTCGTCGGAAAAGTATAATTTCCGGATACCTTCATTAAAGGTTTTTAATGTTGTTGAAGTTGAATTAATTTTCAATAAGATTTTTCTATGATACATATATATATATTATTTTAAAAATATAATTATCCACTGACACGTGTTTCGTCGTCTACGACTCATCAGAGTGACTGAATCTAGACGAAACACGTGTCAGTTGATAATTATATTTTAAAAATAATATATATATATATATATATATATATATATATATATATGCCGCTCCCCATTTAGGGGGTACCAAATTGGTCAAAGGGAAAATTATTCCCAACTCGCATTTAGGTAAAAATGCACTTTCGTATAAATACTTGAATTCGTTCAAAGAGTATCGCTAATAAAAACATATATATATATTGCCACCAGGAAAATATTTATAATCTTGCTTAAAACTTTTGAACATTTTATGATAATGTATAATTAATAGCAACTCGCTTTCATTTAAGATTAAAATGATTATAGATCAATGAACAACAAGTCCTGTTAAAATGTTTTCATCTTCTGGATATAAAAGATAAAAGAAATTTAACAAAACTAAGAGTCAAATTGCAGTGACCCAAATTGTGAAATAAATTATTACTAACAAGAAACTTTACAGCACGTTATAACTTTACCAAGTTTTAAGTAAAAAAACAAAACAAAACAAATGCAATTAAGTTTAAATCTCGTCAACCCATCTCCCTTTCTTTCTTATATGTGTGTGTATGTGTGTGTATGTGTGGGGGGTGTTTGTGGTTTTATACTCTTCTTTTTCGTGCTTCTAACTCTCCTGTTAATCCACCACTAAAACCATTTCCTCTCTTTGTGGAAAAAGATTATTCCATTAATAACGAACGCAGCAATGATAACAAAACCTACTTGTGTCCTGGTGAGATGCCTAAGTGGGTATCACGTCCAAGATGGTAAGGGGGACACTACTAAATCGCGGGACTTATCCTTCACTCTCTCTCTCCTTCTCTATTTTGTTCCTAGGTAACGAAGGAACGTTTTTGAAAACAGACCACACAAAAGAGTTTGGTTCTAGTAACTAGGGAATCATTATTTAAACAGGCAGCTCGCATAAGGACTCACGCTTTCCTCATTTCCTGATTTGAATACGGATTTATGCTCTTATATTTGTGTTCTTGTTGGTTCTTTTAGTCACCAATTACAAAAGGCCAGGAGCCACTCGAGGATAAGTATCTATCAATTTGATGGACTGATTATTAGCTCAAATTAATCCACGCATCCAGCAAATTATTTATAAGAACATTCACATTAACTATTTGATGCCATTCGATTTGAATGCGACTATACCATAGTCTGCAGGGAACTAGTCCTATGGTGGTGTGTTCCACAGACGTCAGACCCTTGCAACAAGCTTTGTCTGTGGATATTCCTCTAGGCGCTAGGCTAATAGGAAAAGAGACAGTTTTTTTTTCTGTTGTGATAGAAAACAACATTGCTATAATATCTTATTGGGAGAGTAGTCAGAAAAGATATTCTTAAAATACGGTAATTCACTCTACGCGTTTATTGATGAAAATAACATTTTACAAGTAAATGTGACAGGCGGAAGGACGAACAGTCTAACTAGAAGAGATTTGTGGGCATATTTGAAAATGTGAGCAGTGTAAGAGTTAGATACGTCCGAGAATGGAGTACTGAGTTCTGCTGCAAAGAGTAGGCGACAACGATTGGAAATAGTGCCGGTGTAAGCATTAAATCAGGACCTTAGTTGGGGTAGTGAAGAAGAGGAAAAGTTCGAGGAAAGGAAGTAACGAGAGAAAAGGAAAAAGAAGGGGATGGGGATGAGTTGTCGATATTATCATCATCAGACATTGTTGCAGCTTGTCTATGGACAATGTGAAACTACAGCACCTCAATTTATTCATGCTTGCACAATGTGTTATTTTCGAGAACATTTTTAAGTATGTGTCATACTATATTCAATATTATTAAAACCAAATAAGCGTTTAAAATTTTAGAATTAAAATCGATCGGACGGTTTCAAAAGGACTATCTGCAACGGTGCTCATCATCATCATATCGTATGAATCCAAAAATGTTATTCTTGGCATTGGTTTCCCCGATATTTTTCTAGTCAGAATACTTTATAGAAAGACATCGTGTTCTTACCGGAGGGGACCACAAAGAAGGTTGCCAACATCCTAAATGAAAGTGATTTTTGTGGAACGAACTGGATTCGAACTTGAGACACCCAGGTCGTCAGTCCGTGTCGTTAACCACGTGAACGTCACCTCCCTGCGACAGTATTGAACGGCAATGATGTGACTAATTATCAATAGGTAATCGATAATTTATGATGTTTTTCTTTTGTAATATTTGTTTAGGAAAGATTTTATTTTATTTAAATATTTAAATAGATTGGTAAAGAAATTTTTGTAAGAATCTAAATGCACGAATTGCCAGTGCTCGGATTTATATTTCAATTAGCTTCGAGATGGAAATCCGTGTATGTCTTTGATATGAATAATTAAGTTATTGTTTTTGTGTTTTCTTTTTTCTCGTATTGATTAGCTTAATTTGTTGTATAGAATTTATTTGTGGGCAATCGGGTTTTGCTTGTTGAATAAGCAAGAAACATATTAAACATTAGGCGGGGTCCGACCAGTTACTTGTCTGCCAAACATTAACACAACAAAAGGTGTTAGCCATCTTTTGTGCAGTAAGCAAACGTAATGTTTGCACCCAGTTGGGTGGAGAACAATAAGACATTTTTGTTTTAGTTTGTTTGTTTTATTACATGTTTTTCTTTTTCATGCATACTTTTTATTGCTTTTCTTTTTCTGCTTTTTTTATTTCGATTATTTTACATTCGTTTTTTCTTTCTTTTTTGTTGTGGGAGGGGGTTGCTTTTATGTTTTTTATTCATTGCTCGTTTTTATTTTTCGATACGTCCTTGCATTTTTAAAAAAAGGCTTTGTCCGTCTGTCGGTCTGTCATGCTTTAATTTAAAATAGCATGTTTGAAAGAGCCAGGTACGTCCAAGGATGGAGTATTGCTGTTCAATTTTACTCCAATATGAAAATCTGCTTGTAAAAAGTAAATACACAAAATGGCACCAAAATTTTATTGTATACGCGTTACATTTTACGATATATAAGTACATCATACATCTCGTCAGGTTCCTTGCCCGGACCAATGTTTGGTTGGTTGGTTAGTTGGTTGGTTGGTTGTTTTACGACATATCAACTCTCTTCAGGTTATTTAATGCTGAATCCAGTGATTTTGAATAATTTTTTTTAATAGAATATATATATTTTTTAATTTTTTTTTTTATAAGTCGGTTTCTATTTAACCCATAGTTGGGACCCTAATAGATGCTATCACTCTGAGTCAGAGTGGACCTGGGAACAATGGCAATTAAATGGTGGCTCCACTTCCCAAAGCCCGCAAGCTGGGGCCTCACCATCGGATATAGTTTATGGTCATATCCAGGACCCCGGACCAATGTGACCCCAGATGTCTCAAGTATACAAAAAATTGCGCGAATTCATCAAGTATTTTTTTAAAATAGAAAAACTGATTTTAAAGTCGAAATGTCTCATCTCCCATTTTCTGCTAACATTTAGGTCAATGGTCAATGGACATAATTCAGTTTAAATATCACAAAGTCATTAGAATAATATCGGCTAGAAATCGTTTGTCAATCAAATGTTATTTTATAAAAACAAAAACGTTTACTAGATGGGCATAAACTTTGACGTGCTGGCTTTTTTATTTAACAGGGAGTACATAAAAAAATTGTGCGATTATAATTTGTTGATATTTGAAAAAAAAAAACTGGATGAGCGTCTATATCACTGTGTAAACTCAAAATAAATGTCCTCGTTTCAAGAATAACAAAATAGATATTGTTTTACAATTTCCCAGTCATGTATATTTTGTTATTGCATTCCTGAAATGAGGATTGATAATTTGGATTAGTTAAGTAATTCCAACGACTGTTGTTATCTTGAGTTATTTTCACAATGTTTCAGTCAACGTAACCTCCGACTTAAGATGCATCTTTTCGACCTCAGGAATCTTTTTGATTAAGTCGAGAATCTGCACAGAATATCAAGTGGAACCCTTTATTTAATCAACAGGGTAAGCATGCTCTCGTTCTGTCGGTTACGCAGACTCGTGGCACAGTGGATAAAGTGCTTGGTAAAATTCAGTTAGTTACATTCTTCTTGAGATTGAAGTTTCAATCCTCAGAGCGTCGACACATATAATACAATTTTGAAATACTTAAGACTTCTATTTGGTTATGGCTGATGAAACGAGCGCATGCTACCTCCGTGGATTAAATAAATGGTTTTATTAAAGATTTCGTGAAGATTCACAAGTTCGACAAGATACAACAGAAGAAAGTCGGGGGTTATATCGGCCGAACGTGTGAAAATAACATTCAAGATGAGAACAGTAGTCCGAACAATCCAAATAATCCATAATGTAAAGTTGTTTTATAACTAGTAGGGTTGCGAGTCAACAACTTAAAGACCAATTAATAGCTAGTCCAACTTAGTTCCTCTCACGTACACAGAATTGCCAACGACAGCGAATACAATAACTGGCTGATCAAAACAGGATTCCTTGATGAACTGGACAGCAAATCGGCTTAATTTCGGTACAGCTGCCATGTCCAGGCAGACCCAAAACCTGGTTATTTTCAGGCGAAATGCAATCTTCCTTTCTAGTGAACAATGTCAGTTAGCGCATATCTTCTACGTGACAAATTCTGAATGTGTTGCTCATCAGTGCTTGTGAGTCCGACAGCAAATCACTGCCCTGATGAGATTTTCACTTGTTTGAACACAGAATCAAATACAAGAGTTTAAAAGTTCTGTGAGTAAATGAAGCAGAATTGCAACCAACTTTCCCAAATAATCTAGTAATGATTCTTAAGCTTGTCATTGGCAAAGTTGTTTTGGTCAGGCGTCAGATTCTGACAAGAGCATCACTTTAGCTTTCAACACTGTCACAAAAAAAAGCCTTACAGGCAGCCATTGTTTATTGGAAACGTCTTCAAGCATGACTGCACGTATATATATATATATATATATATATATATATATATATATATATATATTAGTGTTGGGACGGTGAATCTGAATCGGGCATCGAAAATATCAGAACTGGAAAAATTTGTGCCCATTTTCCGACACCAAATCGGTTCTTAAAATTGTCTTTCTTATTAGATTTTGTTTACAAAATCTACTGTTGGTAGAAAAAATAGAATAAATATTAAATGATTTTAAATTACCAGTGAAACTAAAATCTATAGATCAACCCCGACAGGTGCGTTTTTACGTTTGAGAAAATATTTGCATATTTAACACTTATTTAACGATAATCGGGAAGATAATAACTTTATATTTAAATATTTAGAGATTTATAAAGAATCGGAATCGGGAATTTAGTACGAAATCACTCCCATCACTAATCCATAAAATGTGGCCAGATTTTGTCGAGAATTCCACCAATATTTAAAAATACAATAAAGAAAAATCTGTATGATGCTCATGTGGCGAAACGAAAATATATTCCAAAAATCAAGTAAATTGATCAACTAGTTTTAGGTTTATAAAGAAAATTTTTAAGCGATTAATAGGAATTCCTAGGCATTAAAACATCCCAAGTTTGAATTATTGTTGAGTTATATCCCTTTGTTTACTTTTTTTCTAAAATGGCATGCACGGCAGTCTCTCTTCGGTTACTCTTTCTTTTTTAAATAAAAGCACTAGCTACATTTATGTGATTTGGGGAAAATAATTTCGTTTCGTCACGGCTTTGGACATCATACATATTTTTCTGTTTGTTTCTTTGAATGTTGGAATTTTAGTCAAGAACCATATAGATAATATAAAGTCGCGAAAACTGGACTTAGTTATACTTGCTTCAGATTAGACGTATTTAGTGAAAGGTAATGAATTTCTTTGAATTGTATACTTTTAAATCGTACTGTTCAATAGTATTGATAGGTTTACTTATCACTTTTTTAAATGTACTTTCAACATATGAAGGTAGACGTTCCGTTAAAAATGGCGAACATAATAATGCCCTTCACCAGTGTTCGCATTGTTATTACTAGAAAATAACTTCTGAATCAATAAATTTTAAGAAGAAAGACTTTGTAAACTGACAAATTTAAAAAATGAAAAAAAAAAGCAAAACAAATACATCGATATAAACGCTTCATAATTGAAAAGAATTGTAGGTGGGGGAATTGTCTGACTTGCGATTTGCTTTCTTGATTTCTTTACACACTTGAAATGGATTCGTTTAGCAGTTTTTTAATAGCTTTTGTGCGGCATATATATATATATATATATATATATATATATATATAATGTGTGTGTGGGGGACATAATTTTAATAAATTAAATAATCCTGAACACAATGTCATTATTATCAATAGTAGAAGTAATTGCTTTAATTTTTGTTACTAAAATTCAGACAAAGGGATACAAAGAAGAATCTCTTCCAAAATATTTATTTATTTATTTAGAGAGAGAGAGATTCAGAAGGGGAAGATCAATAATATAATATTAATATTAGATGACAAGATCATATAAGCTATTATAATAATGCGCTGTCACTTCGCTCTTTAATTCACTAACTTTTAACATTTTGTCTTTTGCTTTCTCTTTCTTTCTTTTTGTTTTTAAACTTATATTTTTCAACTTCATCGCCCCCCCTCTCTCTCTCACTCTCTCTCTCTCTCTCTCTCGCTGATTTTTAATTCCGTCTCCAATCACACTTTTCATCCCTTCATACAGCCACGTTTCTCTGCCTCCAACATCTCTCTTTCCCTCTTCCCCTCTTTGCCTCTCTCCCTCTCTCTCTTACGGACCCCTACACTTTTCTTCCTACGGACCTCTCTATTTCTTTTTCCTGTCCCCTCTTCCTATCCACCTCTTTCCTTCTTTTTTATTCCCTTTCTTTCTTGTTTCCTATTCGCTTTCATCTTTCTCTTTATTTCTTCCAGCTTTCCTTTCGCACCCCCTTTCTCTATCTCTCTCTCTCTCTCAACTGCCTCTTCCCCACCTTCACTCTCTCTCATCTACTTTATTAGTTATGAGGAGTTCAGGGGTTTCTTATCAGTTTTGTATTTGGCATAACTTTTTCTTTTTTATTATTATTTCTCAGTATCTTTTGCATCTCCATATTTTTTATACATTTTTCTTATCATAACATCTTTCCATCATCCTCAGTTTTAATTTTTTTTAATGCAAATTTTCTGCAAATTCCTCTTTTTACGTCCATCACGTTTGCAATGATGTTTTCTGAAAAAAAAAAAAAAACTTAATTTTTTTCTCTTTTTTTTTTCAGGTAAGTATATTTCCCTCGCCATTTCACTGCTTTGTCCACGATGTTGAGATGCTCCATGAAAAATGTGAGAAACGTCAGGTATCTATATCATCAACTAAACTTTCTGGTTTGAATGTTTTTACATTATCGTTTTGACTAGGAGATTATGATGATGCTTTTGTTTGTGGGTGTGTTTTCTTCTAAGCATTTTCATCATTTTAGCAATTTTATTCTTCGAATATTGATATCTTATATCTATTGAAATGAAAGAAAAGTATTTGTATGTCTGCAATTGCAATGTCAAAAAGTTGTCATCATTACAAAACAAGGCACACTTGAAATTATCCGTACATGTGTGGATGAGTGTATATGTACATATATTCACGAAAGTAGAACTCTATATCTGTGCCTAAATCAAAACGCGGATTCCATGAAAAAAGCTTCTTTCTTAGAACTGCACGCCTGTGGAACTCTGTTCCGTCTGCCTGCTTCCCACCGGACTACAACTTGGATGTCTTCAAGTCCAATGTTAACAAATTCCTAATGAACCGCCCCCTTAAGTAAACACTTCATCAAATCTCCACACTAACGTAATGTACTTGCAATAACCTTTATCCCTGAGTGGCTTCCGGGCCTTGATAAGTGGTGATCACTGTGTAAAAAAAAAAGAACTTAATATATAAAAAGCTATATGTATGTCTGTCTGTCTCCATATGTTCAAACTCTATCTCCTCCGAAACTAAAAATCGCAGAGCGGCGCTAATTGGGTTTCTTACCGACCGTTCTTTTATGGGTCTTTGGTCACTAAAATTAGTTTTTAAAGGATCAAAAAGGGGTCAAAATTGAAAAAATCGTTATACATTTTGTACATTCATTTTAGTTCACACAGATGAATCGCTTTTAAGCTGAAACATATGTATGTTGATAGACATTATTACTATTATTATCATTATTATTTATTTATTTTTTGTACTCCTTACGAGTTTCAAGACAGGACATCATAAGAGATTGTTCATTGGCAACAACCGCTTATGTTCTCTAGAGCCTGGGTGATGATAAGTCTCCCCAGATTTCAAGTACTTTTCATTTCTTTCGATAACCTCTGCAAATAAATTTGCATTATCGCAACAATAATTTATCATTGATGTATCGGTGGCAGTGATTATTGGTCATCACTGGAATTTGGATGGCGATAAATCTCCCTAAGATCTCAATTCTTTTTGTACTGATCCAGTGAAAGTCTGTTTAGTGCTTTCCTTCCTCGATCTTTCTATTCTTCTTGATCATTTGGTGTAGCGCCAGTTGATGCTGGCACTACATGATGTTTGGGAGGGAAGCAATTACGATTATTATTATTATTATCATTATTATTACTATTGTTATTATTATTAAAGTTATAATAGTAAGGCTAACTTAGTAAAAAAGTGTTTAAATAAGTAAAAGGTAGCGCTCAATGAATGAGGGGGTATACATCTTTTCTTGGGGTATATTTCCTAATCCATTAAGGTTCTTGGTGCAAACAGTTACTCAGAAAATTGGTCTTTGGAGGAATTTCTTCAGGCAACGATGATAATATTTTTATTTATTTTATTGATTTATTTATTCTCCTGGCATCCAGATTTTGTAAGTACAACATTTTATTGAACATTTGGGTCCTTGGTACTTAATTCCATACAGACAGGAAATAACTGCATATCATTTTTTCTAACTCTGGCGAAAAGAGAGTTCCATTAAAATGGCGAAAAACAGACATGCAGATCAAAGTGGCTGAAGTTGGGTTGCGCTCAGTGCCGTCTTAGAGTTTTGGGCTGGCGGCTTTTATAAAAAAAAAAAAAAAACGTGGGGAGGAGTGCAGTCATTTTTTTATCTGTTTACTTGTATCTTTTTTAATGTTTCCTTAAGCCTCTTTATTTAACTGTGGCTTATAAAATAGCAGTAAAAGTTTTTTGTTTTTTTTGAATCGCTAAGCAATAAAATAAAAAGTCCATCGTAAATGGTTTTGGATTATTATTACTTTGCTTTTATTCTTTTGTTTTAAACAATTAACGACATAAGCCTCCACAGAAAAACGTTTGAGACATCGTGATTTTTAGGGATGTTATATGTACATGTGTTAGAAAATATCAAAACAACATTGATTCCGTTGGTTTCAAATCAAAATAAAGGGGACCAATATCTGGCTGTCTATGTCGAACACTTTGGTCTCTACTTGTATATCTCCCTGAAAGGCGACCAGATATTCGGTCCCTTTGTTTTGATTCGAAACTGACGGTACTGATGTTGTTCTGATCTTCTGTAACACATATATAAATGTATGTATATTACTCTTATTTTTTTAAATTATCTTATCTTATCCGAGTACTTTGCTGCTGCTTTTCTCCCAGTAACCTTACCTGACAGGTGTGTGTGTGTATATATATATATATATATATATATATATATATATATATATATATATATATATATATAATTAGTGTGTGCATGTGTGTTACAGAACATCAGAACAACCTCGGTACCGTTGGTTTCACATCCGAAAAAAGCGGACCGATATCTGGTTGTTTATGTCGGACTTTATTCAGCCTATATCTCCTCGAAAGGCGACCAGATATAGATCCTCTTTTTTTAGAATCGAAACCGACGGTACCGATGTCATCTTTTGTAACAGATATATAGATGTTATGCCTTTATGTTTTACATTTTCTTGCTAATCGATGACTGCTGGCGTTTTATCTCACTTAACGTACATAGGTATATATATATATATATATATATATATATATATATATATATATATATATATATATATATATATATATATATATATTATTCCAGGTTAATATTTTCAGAGGTAGGGCAAGATATACTTTTTGTTTTACATAAGCATTAATATGTCACTACACATAAAGACTTTATATTTGCATAAGCAAAAAAAATCTTGTAACTGGCTGGCTGAAACATGCTCATGAATGTGTAGCGACATATAAAAAATAAAAATATATAAACAATAAATAATCCTCAAAACAAACACGTTTTTGTTTTTTTTGCCAATCAGTGTTCAATATGATTGTAATATATGCTTATAATATTAGTATTAATATTATAATATTAGTATTAATATCATAATATTAGTATTAGTATAGCAAAAAAGTAATTTTACAATAATCTATTGATCTAGACATAAACACATTAAGTAATGAATGAACCAAATTAAAGTTTTCAAATAATGGTAACTAAATAAAATAAAATTTGGACCATGTCCTTTCAATTACCTACGTCACATTCTTCGATAGTCATCAAAAATCTGGGGAATCTGCTAGTTCTTATATAATCTATATATAAAAGGCATATATGTCTTTCTGTCTGTCTACTTCCAAGTTATTAGAGTTAGGAACTTTTAATTAGGTCAAAATAATGCTCTACCCGGGGTAAGAGGTCAAATTGATTTTTCCCTTTTAAAGAGGTTCTCGAGAGAGCCTGATCCCACTTCCCCGCATCACTTAAAAATTATTTACCTTCAGTTTCACTGGGATTGAAATCACGGTTACAGAAAACAAATTCAATGTCTCAAAATTCAAACTTATTTGTCACATTTAAAAACTCCATCAAATCCGCCAACTTAATAGTTTTTTAAGAATATGACGTTGTGGAAAACGTATATTTTTTTTACATAATTTTCGACATTGAAATATTTAAACATCTGGCCTCATACACTATTCAATGGAGTCACAAACGAATAAAAGTGCTAAGACTGTCATTTATATTTTCTGGACGTTGGATGTGCTATCTTTATAACGAGCGCTACTAAAAATTAATTTATGAATTTTTAAAGACTTTTACCCCGATCATGGCTGACGGAACGAGACCAAGCTGCCCTGTGGATTAAATAAAGGTACTATTCAAAATTTCATATAGGTGTCAAGAGTTACACAAAATGCACCTGGCTAAGGTGGGATATTACATCATCTGAAACTTTGTGAGAAAAACTTACTGCATATTTATTATTGATTTTAACGAAATTTAATAGAAAACTATATTGCTTCTAAAGATTTGACAAAATTTTATTAAAAACTAAAAATTCTTTACTTCTATAAAGTTTAATGTGGGTTTTTTGGGGGGGGTTAGACGGAGTACAACTTTAAGTGGAATAAAATATATGAATGTATTAAAAAATTAAAAAGAGCATCACTTATGGCCGTACTTAAATATATATATATATACTAGTAGGCTGCCCGGCGTTGCCCGAGGAATCTACGTTCATTTTTGCCTACCCATGATGTCATAAAATGTGCTATGACGCTATTGTGAACATACAGGAATAAGGATTTTTTTATATAGAAGGAAGGAGATAGAGAGACTAATATATATATTGATAACCACAACTCTTCTCATAAGCCTGACGAATCCTAGCCTGGATGAATCGCAGAATATTCTGTGTAGCTTAATTACCATATATATATTTATAACTAGCTCTACCTATGTATTGAGCACTGTTGAAGTAAATACTTAAAGGTTACGCATAAAAATATACTTTCATGTATTAATTTATGTGATTAAATGAAGTAGTCATATTCTTTTGTCATACAAATGTTAGCGAGTAAAACCGTTAACAAGAAATGAAGAAAGCAAATAGCAATTCAAATATAACTTCAGTCGAAGTTCTCCGAAATCAAGGGGCCCACAACCTGGGGTTAACACTTGAACTCTATATGAGATACATAGATATTCGAATGTTCCATTTAAGTTCTTTATTTCTCAAAAACTGAGTTAGTAAAGAAGTTAAGAACATAATTTTCCTCTCCCCAATTAACCATTTTTATACGTTGTAGTATATCTTTTATTTTGGTCTCTTGGTCTTACTAAATTCCAGGACAAGAATTTATCTAGTCTGGTGGAGTATCTAGCTTCGTGCTATTACTTGAGGTAACATCACTTGAAGAAGGTGCACCATTCCTCGTAAAAGCTAATGTGGGTTAGCCATAGTGAGGAGATCTTATTTGGGCAGCGAATACTATGTGGTTTTGAATATTTGGTCAGGGTTTACTTCTGTGGAAAAAGTATCCTCATGACAGGTTGTTCTGACAAACCCCTGTACAGAGAGACCTTAGACACTCGAGGACAGTGTCTAGTAGGCATTCAAGTTCTCTCCAGTAGGCATTCAAGCTCTATTGGTGTATTTTGTTTTGTGCAAATATGAGAAACAGAGAGACACTCAGAGAGAGAAATTGACAGTGGCTTTACCTAGATAGTTGTTGTTGTTGTTGTTGAAAAAGAAAACAAAATACACAAACTGCTTCCACGTCTGAAGATGTCTATCGTCGAAACTAAGTTGAATATAAATTCTTAAATAAATGTTTAAAAATTCTGCATTGTATTAGTTTTAAAACTTACAACTTATAATTCAAATTTACGCAAGGCTTTTATTGAGGAAAAAAATCTTATATATACACGCGCTTAGTGTTAGTATCGGATTCGTTTTTAATTACTGTTATTAATAAATCAATTATCTATCTATATATCTATAAAAGTGAACGTGTCTGTCTTTCTGTCTGTATACATTTTCCTTCGCAATAACTCTGTTAATTTTCAGCCTACAGACTCGATATTTGATATACAGGGTACTGAGATTTGGAAAAATCGATATGATCGGTTTTCGGCCAGAAATTTGGCTGTTAAGTGGTTAAAGTTCAACGATTTGACCTTTGAGAACTCTACCAAACTCCTCCGACAATTTTGGGTCTAAACACTTGAAATTTTAGATATAGGTTCCTTGGACATGGATCTAACTTAATAACTCAATTTGAACCCAAAACAATAAATTTTAAGGGGTCATAATAGGGGTCAAAGTTAAAAAAATTGACCCTTTTTTCTTTTTTTTTTTTTTCTTTTTTTTGCTCAGCATACACCTCCAAACACCCGGGCAACGCCGGGCATCCATGCTAGTATTTTATATTTATAACTTTAATGTCATGTTTTTATTTTATTCCATTCTTATTGCCCACACACAGCAGGAATCTATTTTAGAAAGTACATTTTCGCTATTTAGCCATTATTATTATTATTATTATTATTATTATTATTATTATTATTATTTCTGTCATAAAAAAGTATTGGGTATTAATTTTACTTGCAGTTTCCAATGGAGCCCATCTTATTTACTATTCTTTGGCATTTCTGTGAAAGTAGACCCTTTTGGCGTTTAGGTTGAGAGGAACAGACACACTGGTTAAAAATCAAGGTGGTAGAATGTGTGATTGTTTATGATGAAGGGTTGAACTCCACTAATATAATAATAGTCGCTCTGTCAGTCAGGAACAATCAACTCCGTGTGCTAGCCACAGCTAACGAGGAAACAGAAACCGGACAGGTGAGCCTGGAGCTACCTAGACAAGCTTTTGTTCGTTTCACTAATCTAACTGGACTTTTATGTCTGGACTCTTTGAAATAAGTGCCTCTTTCTTGCTTCTGCCCTGAGTGAAATAAAGTCTCTTGTGTAATGATTAGAAAGTGTGTGTGTGTGTGTGTGTAATAAATATATATATATATAGAGAGAGAGAGAGAGAGAGAAATGAAAGTTTAGAGTTGTAAGAGTTGTGGAGAGTTTTTTTAATGAAGGAAAATATGCTGATTGTGGCTTATTTACTGATACATCTCGGTGACGTCACACCCGAGCTATAATAGGAACATAACTAACAGGAAGGGTTTTTAGAATCTCGCTATTAGAAGGATAGTTTAAAGGAATATCAGAGAATTGTGTTGGGGGAAATAAATGATGGAAAAGAAACTATAATAAAGAAAAAGGGGCAGTAGCAAAGAAATTGTAAAAAAAAAAATAGTGTTGATATAAAGGGGAAAATTGGAATACAAGATTGTACAAAATACAGACAAGAGTACAGAGAAAAAAAGAATCAGGAAGATACATACAAAAATGGCTACTCTTCATGTGTCCATATAATCTAGGCATTTAGCAGAGTGTTGCCACTGTTGATGAAGAGAAGAGTCTGTCAGTATTGTGTAGCAGAGAGATCATGTATGGAAGTGAAAATTGGCAAATAAGTGTTTAGAACAGGCTTCCATGAAGAGAAATGGTATGGAAATGACACTATACGTATGTAAGGCACGTATTAAAGACGGATTTAGATCTGATGAACTCAGAGGAAAATTATATCAGAATAGTGTATGGAGATCAATATTATTTGGATTTATCTGCCTACGGTTTTCATCTTGAGTGTCATTTTCACAACGTTTCGGTCAATGTAACCTCCGACTTTCAGGGGTGTCTTGTCGAACTCGAGAATGCATCTGTCAAACCCACGAATTTGGAATGAATTTCGAGCGGAACCCTTTATTTACTTCACGGGGGTAGCCATGACACGATAGCGGTCCTAAGTAATTTGTAACTGTATTTTTCGGTCGCCCACATTGAGAATTGAACCTTCGACCTTCAGGAGAATATGACTTTCACAATTAAATTTTCCAAGTACTCTAACCACTACGCCATGGGCCCTTGCGGATCCAAATTATGCAAATAATCACTCTTAATCTCAGAAATGCAGAAACATAAATATAGGGAGATGTTTGAAGAACAGAAGATTTCGATGATATGGTCACATTGAAAGTATGATACTGCTTGAAGTAGTAAATGTAGTATACTATTAAAGTAGCAGGGTCACTTAACAGGGGGAAGGCCAAGGAAAACATGAGAGGAAATGATAAAGATTGCCTTGAGAGAGAGGGATAAATAAAGGTCTGGGCAGAGATAAGTTAATTTAGAAGTAAATTTCTAAAAGCTGTCCAACACATCTAAGCCTGTAAAACGACCGTTAAACCGAATATGATGATGGACTACCTAATGATGAACCATGTCATGAGTTGAGGACTTCTTAAAAGGGGTTACCCTTGTCTGGCTCGGGGCCTCAGCAGGTGGCAGTCTCTCCCTGTTTAGTTATCCTTATTAGCAACTAAAAATAGACAGTTAAACCTCTTGGCTCAGTTTGCATCGGCGGCGTTTGCTAAGTTGAACTTGGTAAATAACTGATGACACTGTTTGCTGAAACTGATTAAAAATGTCTACTCTTATAACCTTTTAACACGTTGGAAATGTATTGACAGTGAAAAGGGTCAGTATGGAGATGTGAGGTCAGCTGTATGAGGTTATTTCTTTCACATTGTTCTCTTCCTCTTCTCTGCATCACTTGCCTTCCCTCTCTCTTCCATCTCTTTTTTACATTCCTTCTCTCTCTCACACGAGTTTTCTCTCTCTCTTTCTCGAGTTTTCTCTCTCTCTTTCTCGAGTTTTCTCTCTCTCTCACGAGTTTTCTCTCTTTCTTTCTCGAGTTTTCTCTCTCTCTTTCTCGAGTTTTCTCTCTCTCTTTCTCGAGTTTTCTCTCTCTCTTTCTCGAGTTTTCTCTCTTTCTTTCTCGAGTTTTCTCTCTCTTTCTCGAGTTTTCTCTCTCTTTCTCGAGTTTTCTCTCTCTCTCTCTCTCTCTCGAGTTTTCTCTCTCTCTCTCTCGAGTTTTCTCTCTCTCTCTCTCTCGAGTTTTCTCTCTCTCTCTCTCTCCCTCGAGTTTTCTCTCTCTCTCTCTCTCCCTCGAGTTTTCTCTCTCTCTCAAGTTTTCTATCTCTCTCTCTCGAGTTTTCTATCTCTCTCTCGAGTTTTCTCTCTCTCTCTCTCTCGAGTTTTCTCTCTCTCTCTCTCTCTCTCTCTCTCGAGTTTTCTCTCTCTCTCTCGAGTTTTCTTTCTCTCTCTTTCTCTCTCGAGTTTTATCTCTCTCTCTCTCGAGTTTTATCTCTCTCTCTCTCGAGTTTTATCTCTCTCTCTCTCGAGTTTTCTCTCTCTCTCCTTCTCTCTCACTCTCTCTCTCTCACTCTCTCTCGGGTTTTCTCTCTCTCTCTCTCGGGTTTTCTCTCTCTCTCTCTCTCTCTCTCGAGTTTTCTCTCTCTCTCTCGGGTTTTATCTCTCTCTCGGGTTTTCTCTCTCTCTCTCGGGTTTTCTCTCTCTCTCTCTCTCGGGTTTTCTCTCTCTCTC
Source organism: Euprymna scolopes (assembly GCF_053919585.1). Taxonomy (NCBI): domain Eukaryota; kingdom Metazoa; phylum Mollusca; class Cephalopoda; order Sepiida; family Sepiolidae; genus Euprymna; species Euprymna scolopes. The sequence continues at coordinate 173,851,827 of NC_136484.1, read as the reverse complement.
TCGGGTTTTCTCTCTCTCTCGGGTTTTCTCTCTCTCTCGGGTTTTCTCTCTCTCTCGGGTTTTCTCTCTCTCTCGGGTTTTCTCTCTCTCTCGGGTTTTCTCTCTCTCTCGGGTTTTCTCTCTCTCTCTCGGGTTTTCTCTCTCTCTCGGGTTTTCTCTCTCTCTCGGGTTTTCTCTCTCTCTCGGGTTTTCTCTCTCTCTCGGGTTTGTCTCTCTCTCTCGGTTTGTTTCTCTCTCTCTCTCTCTCTCTCTCTCGGTTTGTTTCTCTCTCTCTCGGTTTGTCTCTCTCTCTCTCTCGGTTTGTCTCTCTCTCTCTCGGTTTGTCTCTCTCTCTCTCTCTCTCGGTTTGTCTCTCTCTCTCTCGGTTTGTCTCTCTCTCTCTCTCGGTTTGTCTCTCTCTCTCTCTCTCTCGGTTTGTCTTTCTCTCTCTCTCTCGGTTTGTCTTTCTCTCTCTCTCTCTCGGTTTGTCTCTCTCTCTCTCTCTCGGTTTGTCTCTCTCTCTCGGTTTGTCTCTCTCTCTCTCTCTCGGTTTGTCTCTCTCTCTCTCTCGGTTTGCCTCTCTCTCTCTCGAGTTTTCTCTCTCTCGGGTTCTCTCTCTCTCTCTCTCTCGGGTTCTCTCTCTCTCTCTCTCTCTCGGGTTCTCTCTCTCTCTCTCTCGGGTTTTCTCTCTCTCTCTCTCGGGTTTTCTCTCTCTCTCTCTCTCTCTCTCTCTCGGGTTTTCTCTCTCTCTCTCTCGGTTTTTCTCCCTCTTATGCCTTCTCTCTCTTCTCTCTCTTATGCCTTCTCTCTCTCTTCTCTCTCTTATGCCTTCTCTCTCTCTTCTCTCTCTTATGCCTTCTCTCTCTCTTCTCTCTCTTATGCCTTCTCTCTCTCTTCTCTCTCTTATGCCTTCTCTCTCTCTTCTCTCTCTTATGCCTTCTCTTATGCCTTCTCTCTCTCATGCCTTCTCTCTCTTATGCCTTCTCTCTCTCCCTCTCATGCGTTCTCTCTCTCCCTCTCATGCCTTCTCTCTCTCTTTCTCATGCCTTCTATCTCTCTCTTATGCCTTCTATCTCTCTCTTATGCCTTCTATCTCTCTCTCTCTTATGCCTTCTATCTCTCTCTCTCTTATGCCTTCTATCTCTCTCTCTCTCTTATGCCTTCTATCTCTCTCTTATGCCTTCTATCTCTCTCTCTCTTATGCCTTCTACCTCTCTCTTATGCCTTCCCTCTCTTGGACCTTCTCTCTCTCTCTCTCTTTGGCCTTCATCTCTCTTGCCTTCCGTCTTTCTCTCTCCCTATATCTATCCTTCTCTCTTGTTTCCTCATTTTCTCCCTCTATTTCCCTCGCTGTCTATTTGTATATATCTCTTTTTCTATCTCTAATACGTAAGTATTCTTACTTATTTTTCTTTCTCTATTTTTATTATATCACTGTTTTATCTCTTTATCATTTATATATATATATATATATATATATATATATATATATATACATATTATATTTCTCTTTCTCACTATCACTTTGTATATCATCATCTTCAATGTGTATATAAGAAAGCAAAAGCCAGAATTATGAATTACCTGCCAGAATAGATGACCCGGGTTATTTTTCTTATTAAAAATGTATCCAAGTTAATTAACCGAAGGCAACTTGAAAGGTGAAATGTATAGAATGGCCGAAAGGTCTTGCAACTTGAAGATATTTGATCGATACGAAAATGAGATGTATTATTTATTTTATTATATGTTTTTTTTTTTGTTTTTTTTGTTTTTTTTTATAAAGCTTATTGATTTTTGTCATTTTCACGAGTTGTAGTATTATTTATTTGTTCGGAAAATCTTCTTCAGGTTTGGAAAGTAGATTCTCTCCCATATATAATCTTAGACCACATTAACTAATCTACTTCTATAAGTATTTAAAGTTCTTTATATCTTGAAAATTATATCAATTAAAATCATAATATTCAGAATAAGAACCGTACTATTATCTGTATTGTCTTGATAGTTTACATAAAATGCCGGAAGTTGCCGAAATGAGCAAAGAAATCGCAGCAGCCAACGTCAGTTTTGCTGTCATATTTTATCATATATATATATATATATATATATATATATATATATATATATATATATATATATATATATATATTAAAAATATATTAACGGCTATATGACGTTATTAAAAATCGTCCTCTTTAAGAACGCACTTCCCCACCCTTTTTTTTTTTTTTTTAATTTCCAACGTCTTTTTCCGTTTCTAAAATGGAACAGCGTCACGTTTTCCACAAGAAAATTTTCAAATATTTGTACTGGTGTTTTTGTTTCATTCATACCATTCAGAGGAAGTCTCGAAATAAAGACGAAACGTTGATGAACACATCACTCGGTTTGTTCCTTTTAATTTCTCTATTTCGTCGAAATACTATTTTCATTATTCTCATCATATATATATATTGTACAAACATTATCGGTTACATATGTGCATACATGTTTCAGCGCAATCTCAATTTAGAGATACCCACCTCATCAGATTCCACTGAAACATGTATGCACATATGTAACCAATAATGTTCATATACTAAACCTACTATATTGCTGCTCTGTCTTCTAGTGAGCGCTCTTTAATAAACATAGGTTTCAGTGTATAGACATCTATGAAAGCAAACTATACACCCTATATTAATATATATATATATATCGTGATTTAAACAAAAAGCAGTATTAAAAAAGTCGTTTGTCATCCAAAAAAATATTTATTCATGAAACGTACTTACAATGAGTCCTTTCTATTTATTTTTTTTTTCATCGTAATAATAGAGTAATATAATTTTCCTTGAAAAAAGTTACCGGTTATTGTGCAAAGAAAAAAAATCGCAAAATTTTCGTTCGATATTTGTAGGCGTTTTACGTGAATTCTCCGGAAAATTCCGACAATAGCATGGTCCTTATTCTGCATGAATACCGAAAGTTTTAAAAATGGTTCATACGTAGTTCAGAGTATACGAGGGTATTCGTGGATTCTCATAAAACGTTTGATATGCCTCGATGAGATTAAAGACTATAAATTTACCGAAGTTAAAATTGTCATTTTACTAATATCCTCTCCCACTTAATGTTGGGTAGATCCTTGAGCCCCACTCTAAAAATTGATCTGTTGCTACGCGATCAGTATGTCATAAGATATCGGCTTCCTGACAAATGCGGTCCTGGATATGATCTAAAACTATATCCGATGGTGAGGTCCCACCTTGCGGGCTTTGGTGAGTGTGGAGCCACCCTTTAATTGCCATTGCCCCCAGGTCCACTCTGACCTGGAGTGGTAGTACCTGTTAGGGTCCCAATTATGGGTTAAATAGAATCCAACTAAAAAAACAATTATGCTCCATTAAAAATCGTTCCTCAAAATAACTAGATTCGGCATTAAATAACCTGAAAAAGGTTGATATGCCGTAAAACAAAAACAACCAACCAACCAATCCTGACAAATGCACTAAACATTGATGTAATATTTCCCTTTTATTTTTGCACAGCTCAATCATGTCCTGCAAAGCTAAAAACAAAGACAATTTTCTTCACAAAACAATCAAACTAAATATAATGAACAAATATTTGAAGATCTAAAGAATATGAAGCATAAATTTTTTGCCAAAGTGATTGAAGTCGAAAAGTATTGATATGCTGTAAAACAAAACAACCAAACCAAGCGCTATGGATAAATATTTGAATATCAATATATATATATATATATATATATATATATATATATATATATATATATATATATATAAATATATAAATCCCCGAAACAGTGTTTCATGGTAAACAACTGATGATCCCTTGAAAAATAAATTATTGGTATTATAGTAAATTCGAGAGCGAGTTGATGCAGTGCTTGCAGGTGATTAAATGACTTACTGACTAGATGGTTTTCTAACGAATGATAAAAATTTTTTTTTTGTATAGTTTTAAAGGTTAAAAGCTTCAAAGACTATATATATATATGTATGTATGTATATATATATATATATATATATATATATATATATATATTAATTGAATATGCAAATAAGTTGAAGCATGGGGACGTTTAGCCGAAATTACTGGGTTCAGCATTGAATAGCTCAATAGGATTTACGGTAATGAATATATATTCAAAACGTAAGAACCCGAAAAGGGTTGATATGCTGTAAAACCACCTCAAACTGAATAGTATAAAAGGTAAAACAAAAAACAAAAAAACTATATGGTTTTTTTAAACTCTACACAAAATTTTTATATTTCTTCTTCAAACCCGGGCAACGCACGGTTTTCCTGCTAGTTCATAGCTATATTTAAAGTAAAAAATGCATGGTCTTTTTTTTTTCAACTATATTTTCCGAACATAAATTACGTAAAGATGCTTAAAAGCAAGACTAAAAATTTAGAAAGGAAACCGAAAACACATCATAAAAAGCAAGTTTCGATTTATTGGTTATAAAAATATGACAAAGTCTCGTGAAAAGGAAGTTTTTCACTGTTCTTTCTGATACAATACAACGATGCCGCGGTTTGAAGACGACTCTTAACTGACAGTCTGAGTGAGCAACTGCAAGGCAGTTATGGACATCAAGAACAAAAAGAATTATACAGGGTGAACATGATTGCGGATAAAAGTCGTGGGCCTCATTTAATGTACAAAGATTTATGTTAGGAAAGTCCCCCTCCTTCGAACAGCATAGGGGGAATAACTCTGTATAAACAATTTAAGTCAATAAAAATTATTTTGATAGATTTTAGTTAGAGGGAGATGAGCAGGCTTCGAAATAACAGAAGAGATTATAATAAAACTTAATGAATACTCGTCCCAACATTGGTAAACTGAACCATTTTGCACCAATTCTATGTTCCCTTATATGATTAAAATCAAAATATAAAGCTAATAAATTAATGGTTGTTTATAAGTCGTATTCTAATTTTTGCTAATTATGCCTCGTTCTGGTACAAGATTAAAACAATATTGCACATACCGTGTTATCTTTCTTGTCCACCCTCCAAAAAGACTTCCGGTTTAGAAAAGTATCACTTGGATCAAATTCATGAAAACTATATTTCTCAACCATATCTCTTCGATTAATTATTAAACAGATTTCCTAAGTAATAACTTTAAAAAGTATTTAAAAGATATTAGTCCTCGCGCGAAATGTTTTAAATAATAATAATAATAGAATAACAATAACAAAGACTTTCGCTCGCCAGGACTACTATTGAGCGAAATCAGTTATACAGTACTTTTGAAATTTCCATCTCTATTTTTCTCGTTATCTACTGAATATTTTTTATGACACCTATATGAAATATGTTCCTTATTAAATTGTAAAGATTTTCTATTCTGAAAGAAGTTTTAAAATATTTAATCTAAGCAAGTTATTTTAAAGTTTTTGTTTAAAAAATTCAGATTTTCTCATTATTCAGACATTATTATGACAAAGAGAGAGTTGCAAAAAAGAGTTGTGGTGTGTGGAGAAATACAAACTGAAACAGAATATTCAGACCTGTAATAATACAAAGAGGGGGTTGCAAAAATGAGTTGAGGTGTGAGGAGAAATACAAACTGAAATAGAGAGTAGGAGAGTTTTTATAAATACATGCAAAAGCACATTCATTTTTTAAATCCAAATTAATAAATTAAATAAAATATAATCTTTAAAAGATACGATACAAGTTAGAAAAGCATTTCATCCAAGGCATGAAAATTGTTAAACAAAATGTTTTTACTATAGGCTTTAAAAATAAAGGTATAAGATTCAATTTGAAATTCATTTATCTTCAAAGTGCACTTTTATACATTTTACAAAGTAAGGTATTAAATTTTTATACCTTACTTTGTAAGATTAATAAATTTACAATTGAATCTTGTACCTTTATTTTTAAAGCCTATAGTAAAAACATTTTGTTTAACAATTTTCATGCCTTGGATGAAATTCTTTTCTTACTTGTATGTTATAGAATACTACAATACGGAGATAATTTTTTTTGGGGGGGGGGCAAAAAAATTTGATCGCTAATTAATTTGTTTACGTTTTTGAGAACATTTTATAGATTATTTCTGAGAACTTTAAATTTTAGTTTCAATTGTTTCAAATTTTCTTTGAAACAAAATGAGAAATTAGAATTTAATCATAGAAATATGAATTCTAAAAAAAAAATAACTTTAATTGATGCCTAAAGATATGTTTCCCAACAGCTTGGAAAACCACGGTAATCTGCCCAGTATTTAAAAACACTGGCGATCATTCTTCTCCATCTCAATACAAACCACTTAGTCTTCTGTGCATCATGAGTAAATTGTGTGTAAAATAGAGAGATTGTCAACCACACCAGTAAAAAAAACTACCGTGACAAACAATAAGGTTTCTATCCTAGATCTACAGCTGATGTATATATATATACACGTGTGTGTGTAATAAAATTAATGGATTTATATAATTTATTATCCTCATCTTCATAGTTGTTTCACAACGTTTCGGCTAATTATTACTCTGGACTTCGTCAGATGATTAATCGGGACGTAATTGCTGTGGATGCGGTTGGGAGATTCGACGTTCCTATTCCATCCCGGTTAACCAGCTGATGAAGGCCAGAGGAATAATCCGTCAAACAACAACGAGAAGATGAGGATAATAATAGTCCACAAATTATTAATTAAAAATAAATGAATAAAATCAAGTTGAAAAATTAATTGGCAATAGTAAGGAAAACCTCTGTGGGTAACAAGGAGCAAACAATAGAATAACTTGGGAAAATAAAGAGTAAAGTTTCATCGAAACTGTATTACATTATAAAGTTATCAATAATGGTTACAAAAAGAAGAATCTTATACTTATGTGTGTGTGTGTGTGTATTTTACGATATATTTAATATACACACTTCAACACAATGACGGAGGTGGGGGTTCGTGGTAGGGGGGGGTCGCAACCTGTGTCAATTTGTGTCTCTCAGCTGTCCGTTTCTCTGACTTTCTGTCCACCCCTGTCTAGATCGTCTGTCCGCCCTCGTGATTAAGCCTTTCTGAATCTCTTCAAAACTAAATACCTCACGTGTTCTCTTACGTCACCTCATTACGTGTCTCAGACCAACTTAATGTCCCCATCTAGTTATTTGTTTATCCAAACCCAAAATAATGTTTACATCTATTTTCTATTTTCGCATTCCTTTAGCGATTCCACGTCAATCATCTCCTCCCCAATTTAATTGTTTATTCTTCTAATCATAATAACTGATCCAGCGAATATTCGTCGCTCAAATCAATTAATAATAATAATGTTTTGACCCTTGGCTCTGCTTGACACAGTTAATACAGATACTACGCTATGATCACAGCCTAAAAAGGTTATAACATTACAAGAAAATTTAAAAAGAAACGGCCATAATGCTCACTTACCAATGTAAGACGTTATTTATTAATTAAAATATATTTTGAATATAGTCATACTTTTGGTTTCCGTGCCAAAACAACGTGAGAAAGATTCCAAGAGATCTGGACAGTCACTGCTGAATTGTCATATTTTAGCGAAGAATCCACGATTATGGATATATGCGTCATAAGTACACGCTTAGATCTGATGGCTTCAGATGAAGATAAAATCTAGATAGTAGAGAAAGATGTGTGCATAACAGAAGCCTGCATTGCTATGGTTACATTGAAAGAATGAATGAGATTTTTGGGGTTAGTAAATGTAGAACAGTTGAGGTAGGAGTCTCAGTTCAGAAAGCCAGGAAAAACATGAAAGTAGGTGATAAGAATAGATGAGAAAGAGGGACAAATGAAGACTTGGTCGGAGATAGGCTAGTTTTGAAGTAAATTTCTAAAAGCCGATCAACATAAGCTAGTATTTTAAAATGACGTTAAACCGAAGACGAGGATTATAATGCTAAAGTTATGAAGGGTACGAAATGAACATTGGGTTTACTGTTAGTGGGATGGTTATTCTCGCTTCCCTTATTTTGTCCTTTAGCTCTCACATTCCATGAACGATGTTTCTGACAAAGGTAGAAGAATTGTTATTACTGGCTAGTTTTTTGTTTTAAAGTCATAATTTTGAATACTTATTTCAAATGGCTTCATGGCTTGTCTGGAGGCGATTTTCGTATAAATAAATTGTTTTTGACTAATTTCCCAACTATATAAGAACATTATTTTAGCACAGTTCATCAACTACAGAAACATCCAAAATGTGATATGGCCATTAAAAAAGGGGAAAATCTTAATGTTTTCATGTATCGTGAAACAGTAATCCATCAAGTTTATTTATCTGCTTGCAATATGCAGAGGAAAAACTGGACCTTGGATTTACTTGTAACAGCCCTGTAATTTTCGCTTTCCTTATTGTATCCTTTAGTCCTCACATTCTATGGGCGATATTTCTGATAAAGGGGGGGATTGCTGTTTTCTGGTTAGAATCTATCGATTTCGCATTTATTGTTTGCTAGTTTTTGATCTTGAAGTATTTTTTAGCTCCTTACATTAAGTGGCTTCATAATGTGTCTGGAACGATTTCTCTAAAAAAAAAAAAATAATAAATAGCCATCATGTTTTAATTTAGTTGAGGTGAATCAGTTATCTACTTGACGAGTAATGTTGAAACACTGTACTTTACTTAACCTCTTAAACTAACCACATATTAGTGCACTTTGCGTATTAGAAAAAAAAGAGAATCATCTTTTTTTTCTTTTCTTCATTCACCCCTCACTCACTTCCAGCAATACATACAAAAGTGTAAAAAAAAAATTAAAAAAAAAAAAGTAAACTGCATTCTTGAGAAGTCTACGAAAGGAAGCAGCGAAGAGCAGAGATAATTACTCGCAGAAATTGGCTTCTATTTCTTATTTTGCAGAGGCTGCTTTGGCTGCGATGGACAGACTTGATAACATAGTTGTCTAATATACACACTGTAGAAATTGCTTTATATCCATATAAAGATGGGAGACAGGAATTCTGTTCAAGCCTGGAAGAGCGAGTGAGAGAGGGGGAGAGGAACTGGGGGATTAAGGGAAATCCGTTTCCCATCATAGCATCTATGCTGGACAGATATGAGGGGTAGCGCCCATCAAATGGACCAGATATTCAATCTTCTATGCACTAGTCTTGTTCATCAATGTCAATTTTCTACTGATTATTATGTCGAATTACAGCCGAGGAATATAAAGTATAAAGTGTGGTAACAATTTTAGCAATATTATGTCCACCTGAGATGTGTCAGCTTGCAGGGAATTCTGGGATATTATTTTGTTTCTTTATTGTTTTTGATTTGTTTTGCTTGTATGTTCATTTTATTTATTTTTTCTTTCTGTTTTTTTTTTGTATATATAAAATGTCGGCCAGTATATATCTCTTCTGAGGAATGCTTATTAGACAGTAATATTTTGTTTATCACAGAAAGTATAGAGAAAAAAAGAAGGAAAATTGTAAAATTTGTAGGCATTTATTGATAAGGAGTAAATCAAATAAATCGCCTCTTGGATCCGTTACCATCATTTCCTTAATAAAATACCTGAGAAACATTTTCCGCTAATATTTGAAAGAATTTCTTTTTGTATAGGAGTCATCACTTATCAACACTCGAAAGCCACTCGAGGATAAGGGTTGATGAGTATGCTACTATAACCTTACTATTTTGACATTTTTTTTCTTTTTCAACTCTTATAAACTAGCCGGACCTGTTTAGATTCCACAGCGGCATCTTTGATACATAATATATTGCTACTTGGACGTTCAGCATGAATGGAGAACCCACAATATTATTGTAGCCTTTTTTTTTTTAAACTGTAAAATTATTTAATCTGGGTAATGTAGTGCCAGAATATATCTACAATATCCTGATAGAAGTCTGTGAAATATTTCCATTTTATGGACATCTAGCGCAAAAAGAAATCCTACGATATCATTATACTATCTGTAGACAGAATAGGAGCCTAGAAGGCATATTTTAGTTTCACATACAGACCAAAAACGACATCATTTTTTAATTTAATTTTTTACTATTTGTATTATTCAGCTTACTGTTCTCGTTTTGGGCAGTATTCTTGCAACGTTCTAGTCGATATAACCTTCGTTCTTCAGTTGTGTTTTGTCGAACTTCAAATCTATGTGGAATTTCAAACAGAATCATTTATCTAATCCGCATGGGTAGATTGCTATCCTTTCGTCAGCCATAATTAAGTAGGAGTTTAAATAATTCATAATCATATTCTCCGTATTGCCCATACTAGAAAAGGTTCACACTATATTTTTAAGGGCCTATGTATACTATACATTAGACGAGCTACATGTTTTTTTAATCAACTTGGCTTTTCAATACCTGGCATTGAATAAAAACATTCTGGAGGTGTTTTCGTGAATCAATTAATCTATCTATCTACCTACCTACCTAACTACTTTTATATAAAGAAAACTGTGTTTGTTCGTTTCCTGTGGATTCGAAAACGGCTCGGCCTTTTTGTTTTTTTAGGAAACTTCACACAGCGGTACTTTAGATAGGTTTTGTATTGAAATGTATTCGATAAGTATTGATATTATGATGAAAGAAGGAACATGCGATTTGACCAAAGTAAACACCTTACATAGCCTAACATCACACGTGCATTTGAGCAGTTTTGTTATCACACAAACAGAAAGGCTCGACAGTAAGTTCTTTGATATGACAGGGGTGCGTTCGAAAATGGATGCTTCTGTTTAGATCACTATTGAAACATGATACTGTGCTTTTTCATATTAAACTTTAATTCAAGCCATTATATATAAAACTAGTTTTAGAAAATCAACAGTAGCTTCTCTACAGTGCAATGTAAATTATAATATATTGTGGACTGTCACTGGGGGGGATGAACCTTCCTACAGTTGCATCATGATGGGTCCCTAACTAGATTTGATTTTAAAAAAATGGGTGATTTCACCGATTTTGATGACAATAAAAATATGAGAGTGTAAAACATTCGTTCATCATTGTTCAATCTCGGGCAACGTCGGGTATCCCTGCCAATCCTTGATAACTGCCGATTGGCATGAAACTGTTAACATGAGATAAATCAATACAGTATATACTTACTCCAGTAATTGAGCATCTGGTCAATTTGTCTTCCAAACTTATTTATTCACACACCCACACATTTATATATAGCAAAATAATAACAATAATTTCTTTTTCTTTTACGCTTTTCCCACAGTTCCCAATGACTTGTTTCTCCATGAAAGCAAAGTTAGACATAATGTCGATTTTTAATTTGGAGAAAATGCAGCTCCCCAAACAGGGGCACTCTGGATTGAAACAAAAAATTGCCTCATTCCAACAGGACGTCTCCTTCACTAATGGCTAACAGAATAGACTGTGTAGCACCTGAACAGATAATACATTTTGTTCCTAGCCAAAAATGCAAAGGAATTGTTTCCTGCAGTTAATAAACTATATTTGTATGCAACATTTTTGTTACAACATTCAATATATTCAGTCTTTCAGTTTTGCATCCAATCAAAGTCTTTTCTACCATTTTGTTGGAACTACTTTTATTCACAGCATTATTATATTTTTGGAAATATATTTATTCCTGCAGGGACATTTTGATGTATATTTATCTTTGTTACTTTTAAATTTTTATCTTTTACAAATCGTCCTACGACTTGAAATTTTCACCATGACATAACTTACGAACCATATTGTTTACAGACTTCTCCATTGGGGTAGTATTCATTCAAAATATAAGATATGTCCCAATTTTGGGTAATGTTTTTATTCTGTGATAGAAGATTTGCAACTCGGTTTAGAAACGAATTTTAATATTGTTATTTTTACATGATATTTGCAGTTTTAATGTTTTTGGTTTGGTTGGTTTTGTTTTACGGCATATCAACCCTTTTCAGGTTATTTAATGCCGTATCCAAAGATTTTGAAGAAAAAAATTTTAATAGAATATATTTGTTGTTCCTATTTACAATGCCTCCTCACGGGACAGAGTTAGACACCAGGTCGTTTTTTAATGTGGAGAAAAGGAACAAAAATAAAAATTTTCTCAGTCGTGAAGGATTTCTCCTCCACTGATAGAGAACAAGAAATATAAGTGTAGATCTGAAGAACAGATGGTATTTATTTGCTCCCCCACCGAGCAAATTAGGCACAAGGCCAATTTTTAATGTGAGGAGTGTAGGGAGGGGGAAGGGAAAAAGGGGACCAGCTCCCGAGAGGTGGGAAATGGGAGCTGGTTAAAGGTCAGGCATGTGGGGTTGCCCCCACATCTGGTCTTTGCTAGTCATAGCTAGTCATACCTTGCAGCATCTGCCGGAACAGATACTACACTTTGATCTTGACCCGAAGGCTAAGTCAAGTCGGTTTCTATTTAACCCATTGGGACCCTAACAGGTACTACCACTCTGGGTCAGAGTGGACTTGAGAGCAATGGCAATTAAAGAGTGACTCCACACTCCCCAAAGCCCGCAAGCTGGGGCCTTACCACTGGATATAGTTTAAGGTCATATCCAGTCACCACTTATCAAGGCCCGAAGGACACTCGAGGATATGTGTTAATGGATGTAAGGTGGTAGTGTAATAATGTAAATTAGGTAGAATTATTTATAGCGACGGAACAACAAGCACTTGTTTACATTGGATTTCAAGACTAACATGATGTATTCAACTAGGAAGCAGGCCAGCGGGACAGTGTTCCACATGCGAGCAGTTCTGGGAAAGAAGCTTTGTTCATAGAATCTGTTTAGATTTAGGCACAGCTAGAGAATGGGGTGAATCGTATATAGTGGTTGTAGCTAGTTGAGTGTTTTTGTGAAAGTTAAGCAATGGGGGACCATAGATTGAAGTTCAATCGAGCACTTTCCATGAAAATAACGATAAAGTAAAGACAGGCTCGCAAGGTTTCTTCCATGGGAAAGCGACTATGGAAGAGAGAAAAGGGCATCACCTACTAGGTTTCGAAGCCAGTTTTGAACTCTATCAAGGCTGGATAGCTCCCGCACAGATGTGGCAACAGTACTCCATTTTAGGGCGTATTTGGATCTTATACAGATAAAAAAATTGCTGGAGGTGATATTCATCGAGGATTAATTGAGCCAGATCCTCCCAAAGATTATCAAGTCCGACAAGATACAGCTTAGAGGTTACATTGACTGAAACATTGTGAGAATTACACTAAAGATGAGAACAGTAGTCAGAATAATTCATGCAGTGCAAACTCACCTTTAATTTGTGTTGGTAAGTAAATATATTTCCCCTCTCTGTTTTCTTATCTGGAATAAATATTTTCAAAACAGAAAATGTAATGGCACTAATAACATAGTAGAAAGAGAGAATATGAAAAAATAGGCTAGTCTGAATCAAGTATCGATATATCAGACTGATTGGAGCCAGGCTTTAAAAATCTTACAAGATAACTTTATAGGATAGGTTATCTCCATGGTATTTCGACGGGTACTGTTAGCAGTAGTTGTCATAAAGAATCTATCGTTTTTGTTTGTTTGTTTGTTGTTGTTTTTGTTTTGTTTTTTACATTTTATCGCTGTTTTATTTCATTTGCAACATGTCAGGCTCGTCTTCGTTTTCTAACTTTTTATTTGGTTACTGTCGTCTTTGAAAACACAACTATCATTGGGTTGACATTTTGAATTAATTTTTTCATACAATTAATATATTCATCATAATACCGCAACATCTCTGTGGTATCTGCCTGTCAATGAACTGTCAAAGAAAATGAAGAATTTTTTTCTACACTCTCCATGTTTCAAGAACTTTATTTTTTTTCTTCCCATTTTCATGCTTTCTATATTCACAGACTTTTTGAAATCTATTTTTTACTTATCTAGATATACTGTCAATATCAAGTCAAACGGTGTTCATAAACCCTCTCATCATAAAACTGATCTGTTATATCAATAAATATTATCTTGAAAAGATATTTATTAAAAGAGAAATCATTGTATTTCTTTTGTTCTTGCTGCAATCGCACGCTCTCTCACTTTCTCTCTTTACAGCAATGATTTAAATCGCAATACAGAAACTGAGATTCAAGAGAAAATAATCCATATGATCATAAAACGCTATGGACCTTGCTTGCTTGAATCCTGTCTTCGACGATCGGGCAATTCCATCTTTAAAAAAATAATGACAGGAAAAATTACAGGTATATGTGCATATGAGGATGGAGAATTGTACGTTTTGGCACCCAAATCATATGTATATTTTTTCAGTTTTGATCTCATTTCCATATATTAGGTTCAATATGATGATCGATATTATAATAAAACGTATCATATGATCGAGCAACGCCGCGCGGCCTGTTAGTATTTTCTAAGATTCAAAGATCCTAGACATAAATACCACTGACTAAACCGACATGCAGCACAATTCTACGTCTGTAACTGTAAAGGTTTCCCGATATTCGAGAGAGCCACTACTTTTACTACCGGAAACCGGTCCTTAACTAAACTGCTATTTTTGTTTTTTAGTGTCTTATTGTACCTTGTTTTTTGTTGTTGTTGTTGTTGTTGTTTTATAGTTTTAAGAAAACATTCAAGGCCTCTGTATATTGGAAGTTTTTCAACCTTTAAAATTATATGAAAAAAATGTTAGTCTCCGGTCCTTCGTTTAAAAACTCCTTCGGTTGCAAATAAATAAATCTCTTACAATCACTGCATTAGTTGCTTCCAAGAAATTACACTAGTCTTAAAATTATCGTAGAAATCATCACCTGTTTAACATTTCGGCTATTTAAAAACAATAGTATTTCATCTCATGGTTTCCCAGCAGTGTTGATCAAACACCACTGCTCTTATAATATTATGTCACAATGCACAACCACTCTGCTAAACGACATCATGGCACGTAAGAAAAGAAAATACAATAAAAATTATATTGTATTGTTTTTTGTTTTTTAAATAATCCTGATGAAGACATTTTATAAGCCGAAAATTTGAAACTTTAAATCAATAAATATCTGTTTACTTAAAAAAAAGTACAAATTCACACGTGATCCTTCTTTCTAACCTTACATTTTAAATTCAATTGTCCCCGTGCTTCTTAAAAGTGGATTAATACTTATATACTTATATATATATTATAATGAAAAGTATTCAAATATTCCAACGTGATAGAAAATTTTAAAAGAAAAACAAAAATTATTTGTATTCGTCAACCCTTCGTCTTTAATTAAAAAGTATAATTTCAAGACTATTTTTATTTCGAAGAAAGTCTTCAAATAAAGACGAAAAAAAATCATGAATATATAAATAATTTTGCTTTTAATTTTTTCACATGTATATATTCAGAAATATTATTTAAAATATATTTTTAATTTGACACATTCTAACAGGGATGGATCGCTTTGATAACGTTCTAAATTATTTTTTCTCCCGCGTTTTCCGAAATGCAGATTCTAACTCCTACTCAATCAACTTGGAAATATTTGTGCTGTTGTGCTCAACGTCATTACCAGCAGCTGCCACAACCATTAACTGCGGTTTCATATCACAGCAACAACACTAACATTAAATTTCCAAGTGTCCGAATTAATTGCTGACAACTTCATCATTAGACGACGACGATGACAAACGACGACTCACGCTCCTCAAGTCAATCATATTGAAAATCACGAAGGGAGAAGAAATCTCCTGCCAGTTCACAGCTTATGAACTCGACCATGTTTTACATCATTCTGACCAGATAATTGCAATTAAATAACCAGACCGAGCAGTTTTAATAAGGCAGCTATCGCTGATATTCTTGCTCGAAGCGTGATGGAAATCTCAATAGTGTCTTTACATGCAAGGAAGTATCTTGGCGAACACATCCATTGAGAAAAAGGGCTTGTGCGTTTCGTTTATCGTCCGTCATGTCAACTTGTGCGCTTACCGCTATGATACGAGCATTGTGCTCAAGGTAAGGACGCGGCGGTAGCTCTTGTCGCTTTGATAACAAGATGTAATTGAATCTTATCTTTAAAATCTGCAACTCAAAGAGGACTCTGGATCCATTGAGATATCGCTGTTGAGATCCTACTTGAAACCTTGAAGTGGGGAGAATTATCAAGATGTTATATTTCATACTATTTTAATGGTTTATCAATTTGAATGCCATAAATAAGACTTAACAGATGTGTTAGAATATTTGTGCATAAAATTTGAGTGAAATAATCCGGGTTCGGCTATTACAGAAAATAAGTTCTTAACCAGAATATTTAACTTGCAGCTTCTACAGGGTAGCCAAGGAGTAACTGAAGAATTAGAGAGGAATTTTTAATTTTAATAAATTATTTATCTTTTGGTGATACTACTCGCCTATAGAACACAATACTGCGGAGCTGCTTCCGGTTGGCTATAACCTGGCCGTTTTTAACTTCAATGTAAGCAAATACTTGTTGAGTCGTTCTCTTAATCAAATTCTTTCCTAATTCCCATCATTGCCAATTATCACGGTTTTCTTTCATCTGATATCCTCGAATGACATTTGAGCCTTGATAAATAGTGACTGACTAGTAAACAACACGTGTGTAAAACTATATTATATAGGGTGGCTAAGAAGATACTGAGGTATTTTTAACTTCATTAGATTCTTTATTTTTCATATCTTAATGGAATTTTAACATATGATGGAAACATTGGCGATTTGTCTGTAGAAAAGGACAAAAATGCAAAAGAATTCATGAAAAATAACATCTTCTAAATGGTTTTCATTTTCAGTTTGACAAATTCCTGATCTTTCCAAAACGTTACCCATTACGGATTACAAGATAATTTGATTACAATTTTATTTCCCAACTTCATTCATGATGTTATTTTTCAATTTCTTTAGAGCTTCATCTTTGTTGATGCAAACTCTTTTCTTTGAGATACCCCCGGAAGAAAAAGCTGCTAAAAGACTGAAAATGGAAACCATTTAAAAGGTGTGATTTTTTTATAAGTGCTATTTAGTATTTTTTTTTTTTGTGATTTTTGCATATAAATCTATTGTAAATGCCATATTAAGGCACCATCAAAAATAATCTGTTCACGTTAAAAATCCCTCAGTGATTCCTCGCTGACTTTTCACCAATATTAAATTGGTTTAAAATTCTTTTAAATAATGAATGTTTTAAAAGGTTAATCAGAATAGGAAAAGTAAAGTAAATTTTCTAACCTTATTTCCTTTCAAATTACTTATATTAATAGTAAATTTTTCAAATATATTAATACCTAAGTGTCTGTAATAGATGTGAGTGGATTTGAACTCGACTCCCCAGAATTATGTCATCCTCACTTGTGGCTTTCATTAGAGTTTGAGTGACTTAGTGTTCTAAATTTTCGACCACATTACAAAATCTTGCCATCTGGATAGCTTTTGCACTTAACTGTGTCCCAAATTATTCTTTGGAACTATACACTTTTGTATTAGTATCTTTAAGAAATTCCTCCTCCTCTTCTGAAGTAAAGAAAATGTTAAACATCTACGTCTGGTTCTGTGAAAATTCTTCAAGATAAAACAAATACTCTTTGACCTTTTTGTTATTTCTGTTCTATTAATTTCTAAGACTCAAAACCCTGGAATAAATGATGGCTTCTACTTGTATCTATCCACTAGTGTCTTGTTTAATTAGAGCAAGTAGCATGCCATCACTGACTGTGTCTTGCTACATCATTTATTCCTGAAAATAAAATTAAACTTGACAGGGTGTCTGGGCACCTCATGTTCCCCTGACCTAAAGAGCTATGGGTTAAAAAAGAGTCATGTTTTTGGGTCTGTAACATTGGTTGAAAGCACAAAACATAATATTGAAAACAAAACTGAAATGTATACCATTGATGGAGGGCAACGAGGTTGGGGATGAATAGGGAAAGTCCAGAAATTTGGACAAATCTACTGAACTACAAAGACTTCTCTATTAACTATCACAATAGGATCTTGTTTATTTCCTGTAGGTTATTCAAACCAATATATATATATATATATATATATAGAGAGAGAGAGAGAGAGAGAGAGCACACACACACGTATATATAGAGCACACACACACGTATATATAGAGCACACACACACGTATATATAGAGCACACACACACGTATATATAGAGCACACACACACGTATATATAGAGCACACACACACACACATATATATCTAGCACACACACACATATATATCTAGCACACACACATATATATCTAGCACACACACATATATATAAAGCACACACACACACATATATATAGCACACACACACACATATATATAGCACACACACACATATACACTTGTGCCCGATATTATTCATACCCCTCGGATCTTTGAGATTTCTATAAGAGTATTGCTCAAACCAGAAGGTAGACAATATTAAAGGGATTTCAAACAATAAATCAAGCATAAGCATTTAATTTAAACTCAACAAATAAATAAATTATGCAAGTTTGAAACATTATACAAAGAAAAACAATAATGGCACTAGTTCAAAATTATTCATACCTCTCTTACTAATAATCAATAGCATGCCCTTTATTCTTAATAACTGCCTGTAACCGTTTTGGATATTTATCAACAAGGTTTTTACAAGCATCAACACTGATTTTTGACCATTCTTTAATGCAGTAGTTCTCCAAATCCCTCAAATTTCTAGGTTTCCGCTTTTTAACCTCAGTTTTCAATATGTGCCAGAGGTTTTCGATAGGGTTCAGGTCGGGACTCTGGCTAGGCCATTCCAAAACATTAATTTGATTATCCTCAAACCATTTCTTGACTAGTTTGGCAGTATGTTTTGGATCATTATCCTGTTGAAGGACCCAGTTTGGTCCTAAATGGAGCTTCTCCGCATCCTGTCTAATGTTTTTCTGGAGTATCTCCAAATATTGCTCCTTCTTCATGGTTCCATCTATCTTGACCAAACTACCTGGACCACTAGCCGAAAAGGAGCCCCAAAACATTAGGCTACCACCACCATGTTTCACCGTGGGTATGGTGTTCTTTGGGTTGTAAGCTTCTCCTTTCTTCCTCCAAACGTAAGAAGCATCCATATGGCCAAACAATTCAATTTTTGTTTCGTCAGTCCACAAAATACTTGAGAAAACGGACTCTGGAGAATTCACATGGGTCCTAGCAAACTTTAGACGTGCTGCAAGGTGTTTTCCGGTGTGCAATGGAGTCCTTCTTGGTCTTCTTCCTTTCAGACCATTTTCATGCAGAGTCCTTTGCAATGTTTGCCTTGATATTTTTATGCCAGAAGACCCCAGATTTTCTAAAATGTCATTAGTAGTGGTGGTTGGATTTGCATTAACACTTCTTACAATATTCCTGGTGGCTCTAGCAGACAGTTTCCTTTTCCTTCCTCTACCAATCAAGTTGTTTGTTGTGTGGTGGCTCTGGAATTTTTTGATGATGCTCTGTACTGTTGCTGTAGGGACCTCAAATTTCTTGGAAATTGACTTGTAACCTAAACCATCCTTATGTGAATTCACAATTTTAGTCCTAAGATCATTACTAAGCTCTTTTTTCTTCCCTATTCTAATAATTTTTATTCTTTTATTGGTTTTCAGTTGATATCATTTTAATTTCTGAAAAATGCAAAAAACGAAATAGAATTATTCAAAGGTTGTATAAAAGCATTCAAAATAAGAATCAAACAGGAAACAAACAGTCAGAAACTCGATTAATACTGAAAAAATAAGGGGGTATGATTATTTTTGAACATTGCAGATTTTATAAATAGCTGTATATTTCTTTTATTACAAGTATCCCGAGATTTTAAAATGACGAAAATGATCAGAAGAGGTTTATTAAGAATATGTATCAATATGGACGTAAACAATAAATTCTTACAAAGTTACACCTAATAAACTCAATTTTCAAGGGGGGGTATGAATAATATCGGGCACAAGTGTATATAGCACACACACACATATATATAGCACACACACAGACATATATAGAGAGCATACACAAGCACAAAGATATAGAGAGCACACACACATATATATATAATGTATATATATATATATAGCACGCACACATTATATATATACACAGCACACACATAAATATATATATATATATATTTATATATATATATGTACCTATATAGCACACACATTATATATATATATATATATATATATATATATATATATATATATATACAGAACACGCACATATAAATATATATATAGCACATGCACACGCACATATATATATAGCACATACACACATATGTACAGCACACAGACATATATATGCATACACGGCACACACACACACACATATATATATATATATATATATATATATATATATAAGATTTAACGGTTAGAAAAACCAGAAGAGTGTGAAATTTTTATAAAATTAATATTTCTATTTATTAAATACAAAATTGATTTTTTTTCTTTCAAATTTTCGAATAGTAAAATATCCATCTTCAGGAAATTCGACAGTTTTTTTTTATTTTGTATTTTTTTCTTTTTCTTCCTGTTATATGCCATGGTGGTGGTGGTGATGCCTGGCATTACTGGAAATGTTTGGAGTAAAGTCAAAATGATATTTGTTTTTTCGATTACAGTTTTTTTGGCGTCTATCAAAGGCGTGTGCAAGAAAAAGGAATTCATTGTTTTAAAACTCGATAATAATTTAGGATTTCACAGTTAGAAAGGTTAAATGAGCGTGAAACATCTTAAGTCATGCTATAGATGCAAATAATTTTTTTCTGATTTCGAATTTAAAATCTAATAATTGCTTAAAAAAAACGATCTTTTATAAAGGTAACTTGTGCTTTATTGGTTTAAACTACTTGTATCAGCACGGTTGGGGTGAACGCTTCATTTATAGCTTTATCTCTTTTTGTATCTTCTTTTCATCACCAGATTCTATTTTTCTGTCAAGTTTGGTAATAAATAATTTGATCAGAATTGTTTATTGTCCAAATATTACCCGACTGAGATTTACAAGAAATATGTTTCCAAAAGTCTTGCAACCGTCAAATTGAACCTTCTCATCAAAACCCCCTTCTCTTGTCAAGCACCCTTGTATAGATATGACCCATGTCTGGAACCAGCCTCCCTTGGAATCTCTTTGGACAACTTTGAAAGAAAACAAGAAATCTAAAATGATAAAAAATAATAATAAAACTGATTTGGAAGAAGAGAAAGAATTAATACAATAAGGGTTTGGAAAAATGACCTCTCCACTCGGAAATTCTCTCCTGGAATGTCGGAAGAGTCAATGTTTTTGCAAACTACTTTCAATCATGACCCATTATTGTGGTCAATATTGCAAAACAAGTCTTTTCAGCATGACCTGTGGCCACCTCTTGTCACAGGAAGATGGGCTCTGATTCACACTATCTTTTCTAGATTTCGTATTATGGCCAATAAAATGTTATGCTTTAGGGAAAAAAAGGAGATAAATAAATAAATAAAAAAACGCAAGTCAGCATTTTATTTTTTTTCTGGTTGGAAAAAGGGACAGCAGGAAATGCCGTCTGTCAAGCAGGTTTAAGGGTCAAGAAGCAGGAATAACTCTTCATTGCTGCAGATACAACATATCCCCCCATCCCCCATTCTTTTTTTTCTTTTCCCCTTCGATCCTCTCTTCCTCTATCTACCACCTCTTTACTCCTTTTCTCTTTCTCTCTCTCTTTCTCTCCTTCTCAAGAGTTTCAAAGACTAAATTGTCAACTTCTCGATGCCAGCCTTAACTCAAAGCTGATCACCCTGTCAGAGGAAAGTATGTATGTCCGAAGAGGAACAGCAATTCACCCATGACCCACACGGCTCCGGGGCTGATCAGTGGTCTGGGATTGAGTTATCAAGTTATTTCCTGAAACGATTCTGATGTTGAATATTCTTACTAGGGGACAGAAAGAGGAAGCAATGATAATATGGAGGAAGTAATATTCTGCCAAGGAGAGGATGGGGGGTATCATTTTGCTGCAAAAAGGTCAAAACTTATTGGTTGAATGGGGGTCGAGCCCTTTGAAATAATTGCATTATCTTATGTCCTTAGCCTCACTTGTGCTTATTGCTTAGAAAGATTGGTGGCACTTGGAGGTGAAGTCTACATGCAAGTCAAGGAAATGTTGTGATAACATTTTATAAGCTTGACAGGATGGAACGGTTTTGTCAGCTTTTTTAAACATATTACTTTTATACTTAGTGTATATACACTATTATTGTTGTTTTAGACGTTTATGCATCTTTATATACCAACTTGCATATAGGCACACACACACACACATATATATATATATATATATATATATATATATATATATATATATTGTGCATCTGTATATGTAGAATATATTTCTGAAATCTAAACATGTTGACAGGCATAGTATTATAAAACTATTTTTCAAAATTCTGCATCACCATTTTATATATTATTGTTATTATCTACTAAACCGTTCTCACACTAGCCATCATCATGGATTACAAACTGATAATAATCGGTAGTATTCCCTGAAGTGGTGCATATACAAGTCTCTACAGATTTTCTGTACTCTCCACTTATTTTGATAAACTTTGCAAATGGCTTTGCTTTATATATATATATATATATATATATATATATATATATAGTCAGTCATCCACATACAGTACTGTTTCGCTGTTTCACAGCTCATCAGTGCGGCTAGACAGGCAACTACCTCAATATATATATATATGCCTCAGTAAATTTAAGCATTTTCATATCTGTCTGCATTTCAAATGTAATTTTTATGCCTTCTTTGATCCAAAACTTTAATTCTCGGCAAAACTAAACATATCATTATCTCTTAATCTGTTGGAAAGCAATTGTGTTGATTTGATAATCCATTAATTCGTACTTGTCTGTAGTTTTCATTTTATTTACAAAATACCCCCACAATTAAAATCAAACATACATGTTTGTTCACTCTTGTTTAATCATAAGTATGGCATAGCCCCCCCCCCACATTTATCATCATACATTTATTAATGATTTGCCTCAAGGGAGATTATCATGTATCCTAATCTGATTACTAAGTTAGTTTTTCAATTGATCATGACTATATTTAGGCAGAAAGTTTTTGTGTGTATACGTGTATTATTGGATACAATTCGAAGATGGAGATAGAACACGTGATAAGTGTGATTGCAAGAATTAAGAGTGGATGGTGTAAGTTTAGGGGACTTCTGTCATTACTAAGCAGCAGAACGTTACCAGTGCGGACTAAGCAAAGATTCCATCAGTCATGCGGTATGGCAGCAAAATCCGGCCAGTGAGGGTGGAGGATAATGGGGAAAATGATATGAAAATGTTACAATGGATGTAAAAATAGGTTTAGTTCTAATGACCTCAGAGGAAGATTAAATCTACACAGTATAAGGAAATTTAAGCAGAAAGAGTAGACTTCGATGGTATAGTCACGTTGAATGAGAGTTCTCTTGTGAGTAGATGTAGAAGAGTTGAGGTAACATATTTAGTTTACAGGGGAAAACGACAGAAAATATGAGGGAACATGATAAAAACTGATAGAAGTATAAACACCTGGACAGAGATAAGGTACTTTGGAAAGCAATTTCTAAACGCTGACTAACACATGCCGGCATGTAAAATAGACGTTAATGTAAACAAACATGTTGCTGCCCAACTCCCTATATAGTATTCCTGCAGATTATGTCCCAGATAGTAGCCCCCTACATCAAAGTGGCACTGTCTTGTTTGGGGTAAAACATGCAAAAAAAAAAATGAATATGATGATGCTGATTATTAGTTTGTATACTTCTTCAGAATTGTCTGATTTACATCCTGCTTCCTTTGTTCCAGCTCGGTTGACTCGTTGTTTTAGTGGTCTTCATCAATTGTTTTAATACTTCATTATAATCAAGCTTCCTATTCCAGTAGCTTCTTTCTAAGAACCGTAGTCTTATGGAACTCTTTTCCTGTTGAATGCGTTCCTTCTCCTTTTAACCTGTGTTTTCAAGACTACGGGCAATTGGCATTTCTTGTCTTTAAGATAATCATCTTTCGTTCTTGTTAGCTCCTTGCATTAAGTGGCTTCATACATTGTCTGTAGCAATTTGCATAAAAACAAATATTTTCAACTTCAGATTCACAAATTATACTTGTTGAACATCTACATTAAACATACAAGTTAGTGAATATATTTCGGATTCGTGCTTTGCAGATGTTTATATACTTATCTTGTCTGTGTATAATAAATGGTCACATGATAATTTTAATTATGAAACGGATATTCTCAACTCTTGACTTAGAATCTCCTTACCTATCGATGACGGGTGTATAAATTAATATAAAAATGTAAGCAAACATGGTAAAACATACAATTTTTTGATTGATTAAATCTTATTTTTTTCATTTTTCCTAATCTTTTTTCTCAAAATTAAAAAGTAAAAAAATTATGAATGTTCCATATGCATCACTAACACTTTCAGTTCTTCGTCGAATCATCTTAAGGTGACAAAAACAAATGAATTAACAAAAATCAGCAGAAAATATTGCGAGAACGCCATATGTGAGGTAATTAGACATCAAAATATCAAACCGGTGCAGTTCTAGAAGAACGCTTACCATTTAAATCGTATATACTTCTGTTATTAATTTATTTTCTATAGAATAGAAAGAAGAAACCAACGAGAAAGGGAATGTCACACATGCACATATTAGTAATGAACATTTTAGCTGTCTTTATTATTGGAATTTTTTGGACTACTGTTCTCATCTTGAGTGTTATTTTCACGAGGTTTCGGCTGATGCAATTTTCTACCTTTTTCAGGTATATCTTTTCAAATTCGAGTGTTTCTGCCGAACTCGGAAATTTGGCCAGAATTTCGAACATTGTGAAAAATGACACTAAAAATGAGAACAGTAGTCCGAAAAATCCAAAGAAAAAATAACCAATCCTCATCTAAAAAAATTCAGAAACGTCATACAAAAAAAAGAAGTAGAAAAGTGTGAAACGAATGAGACGCGGACATCGCGTAAAATAGAAGCGACCATGAAAGACGCAGTTTATCAATTAAAATTGAAAAAATAATGAAATAAATTTATAAAATATTCATCTTTTAATGAATAAAATCCTAAACTAAATAAGATACGGGCAAATCAGAATAAAAGACGTCATCTGTTGACACTTTATTTGTTTGCAAAATAAAATTTCATTTTTTTTTTTTTTTTTAATAATCAAGTCACGTTTTTGAAACTGATTTATCCAATCATTTTCTTTGTAAACTTTTTTTCCGCGTCATTAACATTTTCTTCGTTTTTATTAATGTTCACGTAGCTAATATTTTTTTTTATCTACTCTCTAAAAATCAGATGTAAGTTTCATGAAAACGTCTGCTGAACGAACTGAATTCGAACCTGGCACACCCAGATTTTCAGTTCATGTTGTTAACCATTTAGCCACCATTACACCCACCTCCGGCTAGCAATATATTAATTCATCTACATTTCTATTTTACTCAACTCCCCACAAGGACCGAATCTGTGACAAGATTTTTTTTTATTAGAGGGTAAATCCAGCTCTCTTAAAATAGGCACTTGAGATTGGAATGAAAATGCACATGTAGTATTAGAACAGATACTACATTTTTATCCTAGCCAAAAGGCTAGTCTCTGCAAGCATTCAACTAGTTGTCATATCAGCGGAAGTTCACCTTTTCATCTTTCTAGCATTTTAAAGTGATTTGATCCATCAAACTCTTCTTTGACATCATGAGGTATTGTTCAATTTGGCCATAGGGAGATGCACTATTCTAAGTACTACCTCTTCTTCAAGGATGAGGATATTTGCCAATTGCGTGAAGCGTAACTTCCAGTAAATACCGACGGGTCTATTCTCTATTACTTTTGTACCCCACTAGAGTACCTCCTCAAGGGAGATAGTCTGTGCTACCTTTGGGCGTTTTCACATTTTGCTGTGGTTAGAACTACGTAGTGTATCTACATTTAAAGTATCGACTACGTTAACACTTAATGATCAAAGTGTATTAACTGTTTTGATTTGGCACATTTTCTCACAGTAATCTGGCTTGCTAAATCCTCCCCCCTTTAATCGTAATGATGTTTCTGTTTTATTGTAGAAAATCCTATCAGGAATTACTATCTCCTTTGTGATGAAATATGGGTTATTGCTGGTCGCCTCATACGTTTCTACCAGGTCTGGTAGTAAAATTTTTTATGTCCATGCAGTGTCCACACCAATTTGTGTCCGCTCCCTGATTTGGGGAGCTAGATTTAGACGCACTTATATTATTCTATGTGTATCTTAGTCATTTTTGGACTGGGAGCAAACTAGTATATGTTCTGATACTACAATTCATCTTTACTCTCTCCAGTCAGTTAAGAATAAATCTTTCTAGACTGAGACAATTTTAATTTTTGTTTCAATCCAGATTTGCTCTGTTGTGGTAAGCTGGATTTTCTGCCTGTTACAAACCGATCTTGTGTTTAAAGCTGCCTTCATGGGGAGGCAAGTAAATAGGGACATTGTTTATGTTTTCGTGTATGTTTTGATAGATGTACTTAACGACAGTCTCCTCTGTGTGTGTGTGTGTGTGTGTGTGTGTGTGTGTGAATGCAAGATTCGAAATGTCACCATCTGATTCAACACTTATTATGATTGTTAATATGAGAACATACGTGTGTCAACGGAAATACAATTAAATATATATGTCACTATTGAAAAAAAACTAAAGGAAACTTTGTAAAGAAAGAGTCACTGATAAATACGTTCCTTGGACAACATGACATTTTCTTTAGGATTCATAGGAAATGTTGACACAGAGATGACTTTCAACCATCAACCGTATGCGGGGGGGGGGTACCTCGGCACCAACAAAGACTAGACCGGTGTTGAGATAGCTATGTTCCCTTTTGACCTCCAAGGTTTTGCTCTCTACTTTTGAAAAGGAGTTAGGTAATGGCTAATCGCCCGAGGCATTCCTACTGGCGAATAACGACGGGACTCCTGGGGCATTTCTAGCAGGCCAGCAGTCTCTTACTCTAGAGCGGGTACTAACTTTTTAAATCCCACTTTCCGACCCTTGTGTCACATCAGCCTACTGTGAGAGGAAGAGTAATAACTTCATAGGAAGTGTTGATACTCAGAAATAAAAGGATGGTAGAACATAGACACTCAACCTCACGCATGCGCACTCACCGTTATGCACGCATACATACACACAGACACATGGATCCTATATCAAGTTATCTTAATATAGAGGATTCACTCCTGAACTAATTAATCGATAATTGATATTTTGAACACCACTGCTAGACGTTAGGGATTGTAATATGAACTATATTTACGTTAATTTAGTTTGATACAAAAATAAAAAGGTAAATAAAATAAAGGTTGTAAAAAGGATGTGGAAGACTTTTTCGAAATTTCAGAAACATCTGATTTTTGTGAAATTTTAACGAAAGATTCTCGACATTAATTTATACATATTCTGCAAATTCCAGTTTCTTTTGGGAATTTTAAACGAGTTTTTAGGGATATCATTTGGGCACCACCTCCTTTAAAAATTAAAATATTTCAGATTTGCATTGAATATTATCCATAGTCATACAATATCGATTAAGCGACATTCATTCTTTGAATTTCAATTTCTCAAGACCCTCTTAGATTTTAGCAGTCTTTTAAAATGATATTTTTGTAATGGATTTAAATAAAAGTTTGAATAAGGATTCTTGAAATGAGGTTTAGTATCATTACATGGCTTTTCTTTTTTCTTTTGCAAACGTATTAGATGCGATAATGGTAACAGGATTGATTATTTAAGAGAGCCGTTCAACAAGAATTTGCTACTATTGGAGTTGTTATAGTCTGCTGGGAAGGAATCCCATCGTACTGTGTTTTATAGATGGTCACTTCTAAGAAGAACATTTTGCTCATGGAATTCCGCTTAGTTATAGATACACAGAAGAAGAAAGGAAATTTGTTGATAATGGTTGTTTTTGTTGTGAATGTTTTACATCTTCACTCTAATCTTTGGAAGGGGACATAAAATTGAAATTTGGAAGGGGACATAAAATTGAAATTTGGAAGGGGACATAAAATTGAAATTTGGAAGGGGACATAAAATTGAAATTTGGAAGGTGACATAAAATTGAAATTTGGAAGGGGACATAAAATTGAAATTTGGAAGGGGACATAAAATTGAAATTTGAAAGGGGACATAAAATTGTCGAAAACTGCTGTGTTTAAGGAATTTTATTTATCCGTCTTAGAACAGGTATTTTCTGAGTAATATAAATATAATGTTAAAAAGATGAGGAATAAAAGTTACATAGGACTTTATTTTATCATCAGATAAACAAGGACGAAAATGAAAGAGTAGAAAGGGCCCTCTTTAGGCCATACTATTTGGGAGCTAAATGATTGTCATCAGAGGAGTCGAAAAGCGGGCATTAAATTTAATTTATGAATTGTTCCTTTTATCCGAGTACAGTTTTTACTATCTTGATAGGTTTTCATTATTAAAGATATCTTTTTCGAGTTTATTTACTAATATATATATATATATATATATATATATATATATATATATCGAGAGAGAGAGAGAGAGAGTGTATCAAAATAACTTGTCTTTAGAAAAAATATCCAAGCAATATATATATATATATATATATATATATATATATATATATATATATATATATATATAGTAGCAAAATAACTTGTCTTTAAAAAAAATATCCAAGCAATATATATATATATATATATATATATATATATACTCGTTTACATTGGCACGTAGGTGTGTATGTATTTTTCAAATCTTTTTTTACAGAGTTTGTTTTATTTCATAAACTATTTATTTATTTTACATTATTTTATTCCGTTGACTTCACAAGACTCTTTGTGTTGAATGTTTTAAGGAAACCCGTTTTGTTTTGAAAATGATGCACAGTAATTAGAACCGTGTTCGTCCTCGGAGGCCCTTTATGGAAACACCTGAATATTCCAAAGAATTGAAAAAGCAAAGGGGGTCGTGAATGGTTGATATTTATTTGCTATTTTTTTTTTACCCCAAAGTGACAATCACAGTTTATTTGATTTAAAGAAAAATATTTGAGATCCTTCAATTATTTTTTTAATGGAATAGAAAGGTCTTAGACATTTTTTATTATATTTATTTTAGAAACAATATTTATTGATTTTCTTTTAAATTCTCACTTTTGGAAAGCATACATGAAATATGTAAACCATGCGAAATAAATTAGTGGTCACACTTTGAAATCACAGGAACTGCATTCTTGATGGGATCCATATTTAATTGGTTAAAAAAAAAAGAAAAATAATTAAGAATCAAGTATCTGCCCTAACAAAACGGGGGGGAAATGTGAAATAAAGAAGGCTATGAAAGAGTTTAAACTCAGAAATGCATTTAATTAACCTTGCGAAGAGAAAATCTATATATAAAAGTCGATGTCCGTGTATGTGTTATTTAAATCGATATGTTAACACACAACATGACAAAATAAGTATAGATAAACCCCTTAGACGCTCCTCAAAGTAATAAGATATATCGAGAATATTAATCAACAATATGAATCTTAACAATTTGTATGGAGATAATTTTTTAATGTTCTTTCATTAATTTGATCAAGAATATTTTGTTTACGTGTTTTTGTATGATTTTTTAAAACTAATTTGACTTGAAATCCCTAAGTAAAAAAGCCTTTAGTTTAAACTTGTGTGCTTTTTTTCTAATTACAAAAACCGATTTAAACTTTCATAATCTTTACTAAGAAAACATTCATTTTCTTAAGACATCTTTACATTATTTGATAAAAACTGAGATTTGTTCTTGACACAAGCAAATTAAAAAATGGGATAGATTTAGGCGAAAGACAGGGAGAAATCATTACGAAAGTTTTCTTAAAGTTTAAAAATCCCTTATCACAGATTCTTACTTCGTCTGTTCATATGCAGTGTTTAAATAACATGTACCACTCAAAATATTTCAGATTCACATGAAATGCTAACTGGTTTTGCCAGCTAGCTATCGCTTCTCAAATTTCGTTACTAAAAATATTCCAAAGTTAATTTTAAATAAGAAACATTTCATTCATAAGTCTGCAAAACACTAGCAAACCGCCTGGCGTTGCCCAGTCTTAAAATACGCTTAAATATGACATATTTATTCATGGAAATTTCATATATTTATTGCTGATGAATATACTGTACTTAATATATACCGATTTCAAAAGTCAAAAAAATGAAAAAGGCCTTGGGTGCAGTCAATTAGAATCGAAATGAATACATACAGCTCTTCATTATTTGCTACTATCTGAGCTAGGTCAATACGCATATAAAAACTTATAAAACAACGTTGTCAATGTATGCATATTTATGCATGCGTAGAAGTAATGTTTACTCGACAAGCCTGCCAAATTCATACATTTCTTTCTATTTTATCCCTTAGCAGCTATTTTACCGGTTAAAATCCAAATCGAATTTGTTGCACAGGTCCAAATACCATATATATATGCAGCAAGTCATGAATCAAGCACGCCTGATTGAACACGACAGATTTATTCCTTTCCTTTGATTTTTCTGGATATCTTTTCAATTCACCGAGCGGTCTTTTTTATTTTAGCTGCTATGTTGTATATAATGGCGCCCAAAAGTTATTGTTCAGCCATATTTTTCTCAAGCGCTTTCTATCGGTGCATCTGATCCTCATCAGGAGCGATTGTTGTTATCGTTTTCTTTTTCTTTCTTTCTTTTTTTTTTGAGGCTGGGTGTATTTATATTTTTTTTATTGGTTCTAAATGTGGGTGCAGGATTGATAGGAGCGATTTATTTTTATTTTTAAATTTTATTTTCTTATTTTATACTTTTAGTTTCTTGTTAGTAAATGATAGGTTAGTCGTCGGGAGAGTGTCGTTGTGGTGTAACCTATGTATGCTTTCATTTAGATGATAATAGCGCCATAAAACAACACCTAACAACCCATGATAAAAATCTGTAGGCGTCTTACATTAGAAATATCTTAACTAACAATACTAAAATTCAGTACCTTAACAATTGCACACGACGACTAAAATTACTAGAAGCCATACTAATAAAAAAAACTACAGCCCCATTTTAACCGGATCTCATTTAACACAGAGACAACTTACAAAAAAACTTAATAAATAAAGTATAAAATAAGAAAATCGAAAATAAAAATAATTCGCCCCTATTGATTCTGCACACACCTTTATAACCAATAATTTAAAAAATATATATAAATGCACCAAGCCTTAAAGAAAACGATAACAACAACAACAACAACATTTGGGCGCCATTATGTGCAATATGGCAGTTAATATAAAAAAAACGCTCGGCGAATTGAAAAGATATCCATAAAAATCGGAAAAAAAAGAATAATTCTGTCGTGTTCAATCAGACTTGCTTGAATATATATATATATATATATATATATATATATATATATATATATATATATATATATATATATGATAGAGGGATTAATATTTTTTATTGTTATACAGAAATGATGATTTAATATTTAAAAAATTCTGTTGATTCATTTAGATCATAACACGATAAAACTTAATATTGTTTTTCCATAGTCCGTGTTAATGGCTTCGTTTTGCTGGGATGTTTTCGCGATTGTTCTTATTGAATAACAGCGGTTTTTTTTTCTTTACTATAACTACGGCATAACTAAGTTTCTCTCACGCATTCTTCAACATAACTTAGTATTAAGATATTTCTCTAGTTCGTCTTGTTTTAACTTGTAAGAGTTATAAATTTTTAATGCACTCAAAATATTGCAAATTTTGACGTATTCTATAACGTATAAAAATAAATGCCTTATATTTAATATTTGTTTATTTTTTCGATTTTTGCTTTTAAGATTTATAATTGAGTTTTTCTTATTAGTTTTTTGTACGGCTAATTAATTAGAAGTGTGGAGTTGTGGGTTTAGAAGCTCTAGCATTTTAAAGATTTTTATTAAGAAGGACACAGTTAATGAATTTCAAATAAAAAGAAATTAATATTAGAGATACATTTTTTAATTGGTCACAAGTTTGTCGTTGTTGTTCAGTGTCACTATTGACTGACACTATATGAAAGGCTTTGTTGTCTCTTGAGGTACTTTGAAGAGACCTGGGATTTCTTTGAAGAAGCATCTGTGGCAGGCACTGTGGAGATGAGGGTGGTTTATATTCAGTGTGTCACTCAGGCTAGCGCTTGCTCACTACCTGTCAAAAACCTCTTGTTTTTCCCCCTTGCCAAGAATTTTTTTTAATCCTTCCTTATTTTTACTCTACTTTACTCCCCCCACCCCCACCATCCATACACAGGGTGTCCTCGTTTCTTTTATCTGACATAATTCAGTTTGAAGGGATGTTGTTTCGCTAATTTCGATTAAACGTAGGGTTTCCAATTATGACTGAAACGAAACGAAGAAAAAAAAAAGGAAAGAGAAAATAAAGAAATGGACTTATAATGACACAAGTCTTATGAATCTGTATTTTGCTTACAATAACAAAAACAGACAATTATTTATAGTTCTCTATAAACTAGACTCTTTTAAAAGACGAGAGATGATTTCCAACAAGGGAGGCAAATCATGCACTATTACAAAAAAAAAGAAAGCCCCAAACGTTGTTGAAAGACTATGTAAGAAGGAATAGAAATATATCTCACACTTTCTCTCTTACATACATATACACACGCAGTGATATACGGTTTACCGTTTGTTTTACATGCTGGTATGTGTTAGTCCGAATGTCATATGTAAAGGGACGTGCAGAGGGGTTGCTAGAGGTGCTCAATCACTGGCCCATTCAACTCCTGTTTTAAAAGTGCCCTTTTCAGAGAAATGTATTATAGGCCCGTGCCCCACCGAGACACCGTTTTTCTCACTTAAGCACTTGCGTGAAACAGTTATATGCACGTCACTGCACACACACACACACACACACACACACACACACACACACATATATATATATATATGTAATATCGCTTTGTGTGTCTGTGAGAGAGTTCCTTCCTTATAGATTCCGAAACGACTGAGACTATCTTTTACAAATTTCACACAGAGATAATTTATATGCCTGCCAGTGTTCTTAAGTATATTTTCTACAGAAATTCGTCCGCTAAGCATCGAAAATAAAAAAAAATCCGATCCTAAATATAGTATTTTTTTCTTTCTTATAGATAAAAAATAATTTTTATAGAATATTTTAGGTTGCACCGGCAAAGGAGCTAATAAAATCTCAACAAATAATTTATTCTTAGAAAAAAACATTAGTTGGCATCTGGAAACATAGCGCAGTGGTAGAGCCCTCGACTACCGATCGAATGATCCCGTGTTCAAGCCCAGGTGCACCTCACCATTTTATTTAATTTTTTCTTATGATTGAGTTCAATTTACGATAAAAGAAGACGTACCATTTAAAATCGCCACAATTCATTTCTTCGTTTGCATATTTAAAAACTAAACATTAATCAGAAGTAACTTTACCAGGGCATTCATCGTCAAGCCCAAATATCAGCTGACGTGATATTGTAAACAAACACAGGCGGAATTTGATGAACGACATTATCATTATTTATTTTATTTTTATGCGAATTAGTACATATATATATATATATATATATATATATATATATATATATATATATATATATATATAGCCCTTTTTTTAACTAGATCTCATTTAACACCAGGAAAAATATACTAACAGTATTTAATAACTAATAAGAAATAAAATAAAGTATAAAATAAGAAATTAAAAATTAAAAATAATTCGTACCCCAACCATCCTGCAGCCACCTTTTTATATATATAAAAAAAAACTATAAATACAATAAGCCTCAAAGAAAAAAGGAAAAAAAAACGACATCAACAACAATCGCTCCTGATCATAATCGGACGCAGTGACAGAAAGCGCGAGAAAAAACATAGCGGAACAATATTTGGGCGCTATTTTATACAACAAGCCAGCGGATATAAAAAATAAAACCAACTTTCGAACAGAGAAGATATCCAGAAAAATCGGAAAAAAGAATAACTGTGTCGTGTTCATTCAGACGTGTTTGAATATGTATACACGTATGTGTATTATTAGACGTCTATTTCGCCGTATCATAGCTTTTCAATGTGGCTAGACATACTGTTTAAATCTGTGGTGAATTATAATTATATTACTTGGGTTTACTTTACGAGACGACCTTTTTGCCCTTTCTAATTTACTCAGAAATTGTGGTCCTTTGTTATTGCTCCCTGCCAGTTACAAAATATATGGGAAGAGAATATTAGCTTTTATTTTAAGCCATGTAGAGAAGAGGCTATGGTTAACTTCTATTAATTCTTTTCACGCAGCATG
The DNA here is from genome assembly GCF_053919585.1 of Euprymna scolopes. NCBI lineage: Eukaryota > Metazoa > Mollusca > Cephalopoda > Sepiida > Sepiolidae > Euprymna > Euprymna scolopes. The sequence goes on along the minus strand of NC_136484.1, from coordinate 173,817,511 downwards.
TCTAGGCAGTAAATATTAAAACTTTGAAGGGTGGAGATTATCTGTGAGAGCTGAAGTCTGGGCTGTAAACCACTACCTTCCCTGATGGGTTACCTGTGAATTGTTTTCGTGGAAATGAGTTATTGCTGGACTTGCGAAGAAAAGAATGTACTTGCTTATTATTGGTTGACAATAAATGAAATGAAATTTATTTGCCTAAAAATTTAAATTTCTAACTCCAAGAACAAACCTTTCGTTTATGCCTTGCAGTTTGTGTACTGTATATATATATATATATATATATATATATATATATATATATATATATATATATATATATATACTTAATTTACTCGCATAAAATTAATATACGAAAGTATAAATTTATGCGTTAACTTTAAGTATTTACTTCAAAAGTGCTCAATACGTAGGTAGAGCTAGTTAGTAAGTTATAAAATGTATATGGCGATTAAGCTACACGGAATATTCCGCGCTTCATCCACTCTAGCCTGAAGAGTCCTAGAGTGGATGAAACGGGGAATATTCAGTGTAGCTTAATCGCCATATACATTTTATAACTTACTATATATATATATATATATATAATTCCATAGTGTACATAGGCACATTCATTTCTACATTAGTTTTTAAATACAAGTATTTTAATTTCATGTATGCATTATGTATGTATACATATATAAGTATATGTATACGCATTCTACTTCCCCACAGTGAAAACACACACATGCACACACAATATTCTCAGCACAAATAATATTTGCATACAACCATGTATATATTTCTCTCAATATTAGCTTTTGAGAATTTGATCTAATTTTAAGTTATATTTAAGTGCGTGTATATAATATATTAGTAACTTAGGAAAATATATTCATGGCAATTAAGCTATAGAAAGGCGTCTACTCTTCATCCACATAGGGAATCTTCATAGTATATATGTTTGTGTGTATATATCTGATCTTTGAGAGAGTGCTTCTTGTGAAAAGTGCACAAGGTGGATAAAGTGAAACTAGAGGAAATAAGAACAAAAGGTAGATGAATCAGATCAGAAAAGAAAACGTAGAATAAATTAACGCAAAATTAATTCGGTATTTGTGCAGAATTTGAACCAGACGTAACTAACCGTCTGCTCTGCTTTGCTCAGAAGATGACGTCATGTGATCGAGTTTGACTGTAATCTGAAAACGCTGATTAGTGCATGGCAAAGGAGCAGACGATCATAATATGGGGGGGGGGCAAGGATCTTCTCTAGTTATCTTTTCGAGTTAATGTGGAGACAGAAAATTGGTAATGGTCCTTTTGTCTTCATCTTAAACCATAAATCAGAAAGCCACCCGGTTGAGATGGTGAAGTTTCTTCCGCACCCGCTGTCTCTTCTCACGTTACTTTGACATAGTCTGATGCGACAGTAGAAAAGTCTACCTAATTCTATTCCCTCTATCGTGCTAGAAGACTACTCACACTTGATAGTATCCTGTACTTCTACAAAGCCACTATTCGCCCATACAGAGAGTACTGTTGCCGCATCTGGGCGGGTGCATCTACCACTAATCTCTCCCTCTTGGATATCGTCCAACATAGAGTCTTCAATCTAATAGGTCCCACTTTGTCAACTCGGCTCTTATCCCTGTCCCATCATTGCAAGGTTACATCTGTGTGTCTGATTTACAAATATTTTAATTGAATGTGTTCTGCTGAACTTGTTGTACTTGTGCCCCCTCGGCGTACATATCCCCGCCAAACTCGCTTAGCAAAAAAAAAAAAAAAAAACTCACCGTCCTTTACTGTTGGCAGAAAGCTTTCTACTCTAATAGTTTCTTCCCTCGAAAAGCTAGACTTTGGATTTACCTTCCTGCTATCTGCTTCCCTGGCCACGCTGATATGCAGAAGTTTAAATGTAATGTAAACCAACATCTTGTTAATCTTTCCTATGTATGGTTCCAAATAGTAGCCATTCACGTCCTAGTAGAGATATTCCTTGTTGAAGTCGAAGTGAACGTGAGTTTAAAAACAAAAGGTCAACTGGTTTAGTTTTACTGCATCTCCACCATCATCATCATCATCAGGTAATTTGATACTGAAACCACACATGTTTTGTAGGCGTCTATTTTGCAAAAAATAATTTCTATTGAGCATAGATGGACCTTGGTAGATACCAGCATTTTGGATGAGTGGATGTGGTAACTAAAGGGCAACTTCCGAATTGAGATCTAACCACTTAATTCGCGTTACCCTAATATTCAGGACATCAAGAAAGCGTAATTACATTTATATACAAGTTCTCATTTGATAAAAATGAAGTTAAGTAACATTGGATCTGATCAGTCCCATATGGGCAACCATTTGAGAATACTATGCGCTGTATTATCTTCTCTAATCGGGATATACACGCCTTTGAATTTAATACTATCATTATTTGAAGAAGGAAGCCGGCTCATCTCACCCAACGTGAATTACTACGACAGGACATGGAGACACGACCCTCAACCAAGCACAAAAGAATAAAATAAAAATGCATGATAAAATAATGGGTTTACATTTAAAAAAAAAGCCGGTGAAAGAAAAGGTGAGATTTGAGACGAAAAAGAATTATTGAAAGAAATGTTGAAAGTAATGAAATGAAAAATAAATGAAAGATGTAAAGAAAAAAAAGGAATGAAATGCGAAGGAAGGGTGAACATATTTTATGAGTTTCTAATTTAGAGTTAGAAAAAAAGAACTAAAAGTACTTCTTTCTCAAATGTTTAATCTGATCCAGAGCCGATTGCTCTATTGTAAAGTTGATGGACACGAAGACAGTCAAGGTTTGCAAAAAGAAAAACTCACAAAAACGGGAGAATCTATTACCTTTAATCAAGTGTTAATTTATTTGTCATTGAGGGCATGCCCCCTCCCCCTATGCACCTCCACATTCTCAACGAAACTGAAATTAGGCCCTCCTCTTTGAATCCCGTTTTTGGAAACTGTTATCTATTTCCACTGCCCCATTGTTTTGTGTAAGATTTCTTTTCCTTTTGTCTTGGTTATTTATTGTGGATAAAAGTTCAGCCCAGTGCATAGATGGAAAACTCCAAACATGGAAAAGTACAAAATGATTTCTAAAATACGTCATATATCTTTCTCCCTAACCAAATGCCGACACTTTAGTACGTTATGTTCTTATTGACGTGCGATCTAAATTGTTTTTGCATTTATATTAATATGAAATCATAACCATACTCGGCCGAATGATGATTTTATCTCGATACATTATATATATATATATATATATATATGCATATAACTGCCGACTGTCAACACGACGGTTCTAGGTTCAATCCTTGGCTTGGAAGAGATGCTAGTCTAACGGCACTGATGAGTTGTGATACAACGAAACAGGACTGTATGTCGATGACTACAAATATATATATATATATATATATATATATATATATTAGTAGTTGGTAGAACTCGGATCCGAGTATAGATTTTGCTTATTCGGATTGAACCAGTCTGAGCTAGGAAATGTTTTTCAGGTGATTCACGCGGCACAACTATGTGTCCCACACACTTCAGATGTCACCATTTGCTGCGGCAAACATATGCGTGACATACAGGTTCAGGAAAGCATCTTGCAGCAGGTTGCCGGTACACCATTACGTTAGAGTACTTTCTACTAATTATGTATGTAACTAGTAGGACCCGTTAACCAGCATTACCCGGTTGAGGCAGACCCCTCCCCCTCGTAAAAATTAAAGTACAGTTGTTGGTGGTGGCCAACCCCTGACCTCATGTTAAGAACGGCTTCAGACTAGACATCCCAACCTCCCTATGTTAAGGACAGCTTTCGGAATAGACAACCCCAACCGCCTTATATTAAGAATGGCTTTTAGACTAAACCCCCCAAACATCGAAAAGTACTTGTCTCTACTAAATTTAAGTCTGATTTTCGTAATCAGCATAGTCGAAAACCTAGAAAGGTCATGTTAAAAAAATTGTGGAGGTGGAGTTAATGTAAAAATTTACCCACACAAAAAAAGTTATTTTCCTCTGTATAGAGCAACGCTGATCGGTTAATATGTTTAATTTAGTTAGTTTTTAGGCACGATTTTCTTCTGTAGAGAACGACGCCTTATTGTATAATTTCTGGAGCGTTCTTTTATTTATTGTAGAAATGGATTCCGAAATACGCGAATAGTCAGGTATCAAAATGGGAAGAATTTTAGAAGGGAGAATTTATTTTTTAATCGGGAAATGGAAAGATTGTTATGTGTATGTAGGTAATAACCAGTAAATGTCGGTGCAAGCACATATGGTAGGAAAATATAGAATTTGATCCGGTCTTAATTAGTAGCGGTGGGAGCACTAAATATTGAGAGAGAAAAATAGGAACTTTTCCTCTGTATATGTGGCGATTGTGATGGTCAGTGTGTAATGTAATATTTTATTATCACGAGTGAATGTGGCAGAAATGGTGGTCGTAAGTTACATAAGATAGTGGTTGTCAGGATATATGTATTGAATTTGTATGAGGCATCTGTTGTTGCAAACCTACGGTACTTTGGTCCAGAGGGGAATTTCATAAAATCAACAGTAGGTTTTCATACAATACAATGTAGACTACAATATATTGAGTTACTGCAGGAGGGAATATGAAGCTTCCTCCCGGTGCACTAGAGAGGGTAATCAATCGATTTGACTGAAAAGTGGATGATTTCACCGATTTTTATGAGAATAAAATATTTGAAGTATGAAATATTTGTTGATCATCATTCAATTTTGGACAACGTCAGGTGTCCCTGCTAGTGTATGTATGTATGTATGTATATATATATATATATATATATATATATATATATATATATATATATATATATATATATATATGAGAGAGAGATTAGGGAAAATGCACTTTCTAGCAGATATTTGCTATCCTTTATATATAACCATTTTAATAAGAATATCGATGTTTGTGAATATATAGCAACAGAACATAATAATAATAATAATAATAAAACGTAACAGTAGAAATAAAAATTTCTGATTTTTCGGCTGAGCTCACGGAGGAAATATCCCGTATTTCCATACAAATATTAGTTGTTTCTCATGAATTACAAAGATCTTTAAAATGCACCGAAGATTTTGTTTAAAAAAAAACGATTGGTAAGATGAATAAAATCTTGAACTTTGGAATCTAGCAAAATCGTGTTATTTAGTAAATTATCAATTTCAGAATATATATTTTCGACAACACGATCTCACATAACCAGATGATTTTTGTTGTAAAATTTACCATGTAAGAGATGAGTTAACACAAACTCGCACTCGGATAAGAAAAAAAAACGTTTAAAATAAGTTAGAGACAAAACATTTAATAGAAAAAAGAATTGTTCTACATCAAATTTTGAGTAATATTATGAATCCATTTTGCTTTCGTTTATATCACAAATCTTTTGTTTTCAGCTTAGACCTTCATGTTACATAATGAGGGCTGTGTTTGAATAGAAAAAGTTTGAGTGACACCTTTAGAGCCAGAGAAAACCCCAGACGGAAGTGGATAAAACGTTGTGACTCCCTTACAGAGCTTTTCTGTCCCTGGTCTGGCGATATTTCAAGAAGAGAAGACGTGTCTAGGGCACTGTCCCTAATAAGAGGTGGATGCGCGCATTGTAAGTAGGTGTAACGAGACAGGTTACCCGTCTATTTGTCACTCTTTCTCCCGCATATAAAAGTAACTGGTCTATCTAATCTATCCAGGGATCATTCTACTCGTTGGTAATAAATCATTGTTATATAAATATCGGTGTTTGAGTACGTTTATCAGTAGGCGAATAGAAACTGTGTTCCCAACGGCTTTATAATGGTTTCTAAATGTATCGTTAACTGAAAATACGGTGTTAGTGTTTTTGTATAGGTGTTTGTTATCATTATTAAGTTGAGTATATTTCTCTGTTCTTCATCAGTGATAACAAGTAAAACACTTTAGTGTTACCAGATCAGGCTTTCTGCAAATATCAGCTTCCTGGCCTAAAATGTATTAAATATTGATATTATTGTTTTTTTTTTCGTTTGCAAAACTCAATCATGTTCTGCAAAATCAAAAACACTTAGACAAAATAGACTTTGTGGCTTAGTGGGGGTGCCCTTTTCTCTTCCCTGCAGCCTCTTTCCTACAGAAGAGACGTTACGAGCCTGTCTTTGTTTTATCATTATTTTCATGGCAAGTGCTCGTCTGAGCTCCAATCTATGGTCCCTCCAATCTTTCACGAAAAACACCCGCCTGGCTGAAACCACTATCATTAATTTTCCTCACTCTTTATCTGTGTTTCTAAATCTAAGCGTAGATTCCATGAGCAGAGCTTCTTTCTTCGAAGTGCACGATTGTGGAACTCTTCCGTTTCCCTGTTTCCCACCTGACTACAACTTGGATGTCCTCAAGTCCAACATAAACAAATTCCTGACAAACCGCCCCCTTAAGTAAGACATTTTATCGAATCTCCAATACTAACGATTACTACGATACTATCCTATTGATTACTGTACACGCAATAACCGTCATCCCCGAGTGGCTTCCTAGCCTTGATAAGTAGTGACCTCCATGTAAAAAAAAACTTCCTCCACAAAACAACTAACCCAAACACCATGCATATATACTTAGATATAAAGAACTTGAAGCATTAAGACGTTTTCCTCAATTGCTAGGTTCGGCATTAAATAATCTGAAAATGGTTAATATGTTGTTAGAGAAAACGACGAAACAAAACTCCGTGTATAAATATTTGAAGATATAAAGAACTTGAAGCATAAAACATTCCCATAATGATTGGATTCGGCATTAAATAATCCGAAAATGTTGATATGCCATAAAACAAAATAACTTCTTTAAATACTGATTCAACAAGAAAATAGCAGTAATCACATATGCAGAACAAAACAATCAGAAGGTATATCGAAATGTCGACATGAGATATTTTATTCACAATCATTTTGCAATCTCATCAAGAATTTCTCGTTAAATAAAATCAACGTGTTACAAGCATTCTCTGTCTGGTAAGTTAGTTTAACTTTTTGTCGTTATTTTCTATTCTATTATTTAAAAAAAAAATGCTTAATCTGCCAATAAATAAAAATAAAACACCAAAAGTAGAACGCGTCGAATCTAATTAAAGGAGGTTGGGAAAAGGAAATATGGCGTTATTTTTTTATGAAATCTTTGCAACGACTTTTTGGATTAAAGATTTTTTTTTTATTCTGAATTTTTTTTATCACAAAAAGTTGATAGGAAACATATTTTTCGTTTATATATATATATATATATATATATATATATATATATATATATATATAAATTTTTGTAATCCGCATATTTATCTCTTTGTGGTTCGAGGATATTCTGAATCTAATCAGAGATATCATATTTATAATTATCTAATAAGTAATTGCGTCACCCCACCCGCCGCTCATCATAATCTGGACAAGCAATCAATCTAACACTGGCTTCGTCTGTCTTTATTTATGACGTGTGAATCTTCCCTCCTTCTCTATTATCTCCCTTTACAAGAGAAATCTCTGGAATTTTCTCTTGTACAAAAAAGTAATAATAAACGAGTTCTCTTTGCCTACGAGGTACTTTTATACAATTGTTTTACGACTGTAATTACAATCTAGTCATACGGAGTTTTCAAAAGTGCTCTAGGTCCTCTTTTGTATTTATGGTACATAATTTATTTTAGTTTTCTATCTCATATTCAGGGAAGAAGATTTGCAATTCTGTCTGCCCTTCCCCATGTCTTGTTGATTTTAGACAAATTGACACCGGGAGGAGAGAGCGGTATTTCTTCTCCATCATCGGCTTTTAAAAATGATAGATTTCCCAAGATTAAATAGGTGCAGAAAGAGGAGATTGAACCCCTGGTATAATTAGTCTTACTTAATAGAGGGTTTCAGACCGAGAATAAGAGACTTGTGAAAAAAAAAAAAAAAAAAAAAAAAAACAGAAATAAAATATTGATTCTGAGTTTTGCCAAAGTGGAATTTCAATAATTTATCCCTGTAGATTATTCTATAGATTCCGCTTCTTTTGACTTTCAATTTAATTTCAAATGTTTATTAGCACCTATAATTTTCCACGCACGTTTCTCTGTGATTTTCTATTTATAAACGTCCCTTTTGTCTATTAAGTAGGATGTTGGTCGAATAGGATCAAATGCTAATCAGAGAAAGAAAGAGTAACCGGAAGATTTTATGAATAGAGTTTATCAAGACAATTTCGACAGTTTGACAACGGATACAGATGACAAACTAATCATTATATATTTTCTCTGTTTTTGTTTTTTGGTTTTTCCTGAATAGCTGACTAATAATTGTTTTCTTTTTACTTTCATTTATGGAAGACTATGGATATTCCTTTAGTACTTCTAAATAGAATAGCATCATATTTTTATATATTTGTAACAATTAATACTTTTATGTATTATTTTAGATTGTTCGAACTACGCTTTTACAACGTTTGTAACCTTCAGCCTACTTTAAACGTATCTTGTTGAACTCTGGAATCTCTTTGTCGAACTCGGGAATCTGTACTGAATTTCGAATATCCGTACCGAATCGGCACTCCCCCTCTGCAGATTGAAGCAGCTCCCTCTAAACGAGGAAGCTTCAGGGTCTGTATTAAATTCGCAAGCGGTCTCCACTCACATATATAACCTCATTAGGGAAGATGACCAAGTTAAGTTCCTACAGCTTTTGCAGAGAGATTTCGACGTCCTCCTACATACAGCGCCAGGTATTTCTAAAGTCATCTATTTGGTACTAACCAAGCTCAACGTTGTTTAACTTCAGTGATCTGACGAGAACAGCTGTGTCAGCATTATTATTTCGTATTAATTTCGAATTGAACCCTTTTATTTAATCCACGGTGGTAGAATGTTCCATTCCGTCAATTGTAACTGAGAAGAAGTCCATCAATAATTTACGATTGTATTATTAGGCTCTAGATGATAGATGATACTCTTAATGTGTGGCCTTAAGGACAAATGTCACATAGCCAGCTACATAGTCCAGGTCATTACCTTTCCAACGAGTTTTCGTTTGTTAAATTCTGACCAATAATCGGTGAGATTTGGAACTTATAAAATTGCCAAAACGGTGGTATATATATATATATATATATATATATATATATATACTAGCATGGGTGCCTGGCGTTGCCCGGGTGTTTGGAAGTGTGTGTTGAGCAAAAAGAAAAAAACGTGGTGGTAGGAAGGCAGGCTCGACCCCGTACTGTGAAAGAGGAAAAGAATGGGAAAAAGTGACGTTTTTGCTGTTACGACCACCGCTAAACCGCAAGTGGCGTAGGTTTAAATTAAGGCTAGACAATCGAAAAAAGGGGATGACTTTTGAAAATATCGGCGAAGAAAGCGACCCTTCCCTGTAGAAAAGTGTCCAGTTGAGGGTGAAGAAATTAATGTTTTTAGCCAATTTTTTCGATATTTGTCGTCTGAACGGTCGAACTTCAAAACGATACTGATCTTGTGAAAATCCGTCGCCTTTGTCGAAAGTTTTAGGAAGACATGCAAACGTACATACATACCTTTATATATTGGTAGCTCAAATTTTCGGCCCAAACTGATTTTAAAAGCTTGCCCCATCTCTGAATACGCTTTATGTAAAATTTCAAATGTTTAGACCAGAAATTGTCTGATTAATTTGGTAGAGACCGCAGAGGTCAATTTATTTTAACTTTGAGCCCTATTATGACCCTTAACATTTACTGTTTTGGGCTTAAATCAAGTTATTAAGTTAGATCCACGTCCAAGGAACCTATATCTAAAATTTCAAGTGTTTATACCCAAAATTAGCGGAGGAGTTTGATAGAGTTCTCAAAGGTCAAACTGTTGAACAAATTTCTGGCCGAAAACGGATTACAAATATTTTCCCAATCTGTAGACTGGAAATTGACTGTTATTGCGTAGGGAAATGTGCACAGGAGGACAGACACTTTCAATTATATATATATATATATATATATGATATGTGTGTGTATGTATTGGTTCTATAAGGCGAAACTACATGAAAATCTGCAGACTTTTTGAAGATTATAATACTATTCTATAGTTACAATATTATGACAATTGCTAAAAAAAAAACTACTTTCAAACCAATAAAATATACCATATTTACCTACATTTGTATATATATAGTGTCCTGGTAGGCAACTTTAGTTTTGCTGCATTTGTTGTCTCCCCTGTGGCCTTTTCAGGCCACTAATATATATATATATATATATATATATATATATATATATATATATATATATATATATACATATATATAATCTGTTATGGTATATAATAATTTTAAGGAAGTTTTATTCAATATTATGTTTCACAAATATACATGAACAAACATTCTCACATATACGGATGTCTTATATATGTATACGCATAGGTTAGGAATGTTTAAAGAAAACACCCACACACACTATATATATATATATATATATATATAATGAGAGAGAGAGAGACCCGTATGCATATAGTGCATCTATCTGTCACCTTCCTTGTGAATGCATGTGCATGTGCACATTTCTCGGCAATATATTCACTTTATTTATTACCTTGTCTATATTTCAGCTTTGATAAATGTTTCAACATCCGCCTGATATATAATGAAACATTTTTTTGTTCCCTGTCTCCACTTTGGCATATTTTCCCTGCTCTGAGAAAGTTCCATGGAAGAAGAAATGGAGAAGGTGGTGGGGGGGTAAAGGAAAAACTAACGGTTGAAGTGTGCGAGGAGTCCGGGGAAAGAAAGGGCTTGTTGGAGGGGGGGGTGATATCCTCATGGAATTTTGCTTATCAGTCTGAGAGTGAGGATTTATTATTGATATGCAATTCGTTACATTCCTTACTTGTTCTGTTCACCTGCTCTATTGGTTCTGTGTCGAGCGGAAAATCTCTGGTTTGGGGGGAAGTTTCTCAGTTAACTTTACAACTACCGTATACATGCTGGTAATGAGCGGACCTTAATTTAAGCCGCAAAGATGTTTTTGTTATAAAGTGCACAAGCACCTTTTTTTTCTTATTACCTGGTTAAATATGTAACAAAATAAGGAAGTCAATGAGAATACCATGTGTGTGTGTGTTTGCTAAAGCTGACGACGAACTCGGAAAACCTAGTTGCAGGAAGGTGCATGAGGGCATTAAAAATGAAGTCCGAGAACGCTGGGTAGTTTAAGCATAATCTTTAAATTTTAATTTCATTGTATCTTGATTCAGTGAAACAGTTTTTTTTTGTTTTTTTTAAGTTACCTTTTGTTTCCAGAAGGTTTTAAGGGGGAATCTTTTGACTGGATTTATGATACTGGAATCACACCTGCGCAGAGGTTAAATTCGCTACGTGGAGACAAAACAATAACTTCTAAGTTAGCAATTAAACCTCATGTTATAGAGAGCCCCACTCAATATAAGAATATTATATCTTACTAAATGTGTATATATATATATATATATATATATATATATATATATATATATACATACATACACTGTTTCATCCTTCTGGAATCATCAGTACAGAGTGTCACGATTACAGCCGGTCTGGAGATTCGAACCGAGCCACGAAGCCATCTCTGACTCCATTAGCAAGAACAAACCACACGGCCAGCTTTAACCACGAGAAGTACAGTTGAAATTTAAACATTATTATTAAATGTAATTGTACGCATTTTTTTCCGATACTTCAACATTGCTCAGTATATGAGTGTAGCTTATTAATAATATAAAAATATATTTCTGACATCTACCCACATGGAGTTTCCAAGCATGCCGTTAGTTTTAATTCATTCTAATTATTCAAAGTGGTCAATTTTTTTTCTTATTCAGTTGCAAAATGTATTTCTTATTCCTATTTATTTCTTTGACTAACTTTCCACTGAACCATTCAATACCATTTTACACGTTTTTATTTTTCTCATTTTTATGATTTGCAGCTTACGAATCAATACCATTTTCAAAGCATACAATAAACGTTTCAGTTCTTTCTTGTTTTGTATGTTTAATTCTCTTTTTGGATTGACCTCATTTGGGTATTTTATGACCTTAGTGACTTGTACATATCTAAAATTCTCTTACTAAGATTAATTGGCAGCTAAATATGGTAACAACAAGAACGGATAATCGCATGATACGTCCATGCGCTAGCGATGGAAATTCTATTTTAAATTTAAACGTGACGGATTGACAGATGAAAACAAAAAGAAAAAAAAGAAGTAGACTAACAGACGATGCCACTGGTAGAGAGACGAGGATGCATCTAAAAAGCAAAACATCCAAATTAAGGCATTATTTTCAGCATTGTTAAAGGCTGGTGAATTTTTTTTTTTATTTCAGGAATTTGAAGAGTTCCGTCATAATTAAGCTGAAACAATTACGATGTTTAATCAATAAAAACTATAGCTTGACATGGAGCTATTAACAGAATTTGAATCTGAAATTATCACCATATAATATTTGATGTATGTAATTAATATTGGCAATTAAATGCAATGAGAAGAATGAGGATTATGTCGAAATAAGCTCATACACACACACACCAATATATATATATATATATATATATATATATATATATATATATATATATTATACACATGCTTATAGACACGCGCATTCACATATATTAACAACCAAATATAATAATAATAATAGTAATAATAATAATAATAATAATAATAATAATAATACGCAGTTTAAGCAACATCAGCTTGTACCATCGAACGTCGCATAAAAGGATGGAAAGCTTGATAAATGATAAAGCACCACCCAAAACTCGACTGGATGGGTAAAGAGACTCAAATTCCAAAGAAATGAACATAGAAGACACAATTACGTCTATCATTTCCATGTTATTTCATGTCGAATCCAATCATTTATTTTACAAGTTTCTCTCTTACGGGGCCGTTTATATCCACAAAGATTTATTCGGCCGTTTTGTAGAGGAAAATTGTTTTTAACTTTGAAGAATGTGATAGTCTTGCAAAGCGGCAGGAATAAAAACATCAACAACTTCATCTCGTAGCGCCAGTTAAGTTTTAAGGGTCATTATTTAGTCATTATATGTGATTGTGTTGGTAGTAATATGCGAGTTAATATCATCTACAGAGAAATAAAACTTTCAGTTAATGAATGCATAAGATCAGCCATCATAACAATGCAATTTGCAATGCTCTCTGATCCATTCGGGCGAAATAAAACAAATAGAAACCATTATTTTTGGAAAGTCCTTTGTATCCTCATATATATAAACTTAGGTATGTGCATATGTTTGTATATTTGTATGCTTAAGCTTAACTCCTAATTTAACCAATCATTATAGATTTTCGAACGAGACTGCCAGTCGTAAGGGTGAGTAAAATGTACTATATTTAGTTTAATCTATTTTTATGCAAAGAAGACAAATTTGATAATAGAAGCACCTTGTAAAAATTTAGCTACGTGGTATTCGACATAAATAAATATTACTAAAATTTCATTTTTTTTTTTTCATATTTAAAAAAAATTTAGATATAACATGGGTGTCACCATTAATTTAATAATTCAATATTTCAAATCTGCATTACATTTTATCTGTAGTCATTCGACACCAATTTAGCAAGGATACCTGAATTTCAAATTTTATACAATTTAACCCTCTGAGTGCTGTCTTCTTTTTTTCTTGTAGAAATTGTGTTCATGCCTATTTTCAAAATGACTTTGTAAACATAACCTTTCATGATATGCCCGAACAATCTATATGAAACTTCTACGCCTATCAAATTAAATTGTAAAACCTTGTTAATTTGCTTAAAATTATGGCGGCCATCTTGAACGTGTAATGAGGTTAGCCACCGCTCATAGGAAATTTACCGTCTAATATATTTATAAAAATGTGCAACTATTTTCTGGAGAAATATATTTTTGTTGTTGATGGTAGATGGGCTTCCGCAATTCAACGAAGCGCGTTTAAACGTACTTCATAGAAAATATGAATAAAATAAATCTGGTTTTCGAATGTTGACTAACGTGGTGAGACGACAACAACTACGGACGGCAGTGATTGCTGAGAATGCAGTTAGGAGATTCGAAGTTCCTATCCGTCGCGGTTTCCACCTGACGAAGGCCAGAGGAATATTTGGCCGAAACGTCGTGAAAAACAACAACCAATAAAGATGAGAATAATAGTCCGAAATAAAAATAAATTAATATATATAATGCTCATCTCAAAAATGAATTCCAATTAAGGAATAATATATATACCAATCGGTACGGCCCCGACTATGGAAGATCAGATAATAAATAAACGTGGATTTATAAGATCAAAGAATCCAACCTTGATCGCCCTTCGGGGCCCGTGGCGCAGTTAATAAAGACGTTGAATTTCTACGGTTCCAGATGAACATTGTCTGAAGATAGCGGTTTCAATCCTACCCAAAGCCGACCAGAGGTTTACTTGGCCAAAACGTGGTGAGACAACAAATACGGATGGCAGTGATTGCTGAGAATGCAGTTAGGAGATTCGAACTTCCTATCCGTCGCGGTTACCACCTGACGAAATCCAGAAGAATAGTTGGCCGAAACTTCGTGTAAAACGATGAAGATGAAAACAACAACTTATAAAGATGAGAATAATAGTCCGAAATAAAAATAATTAATAGACTATATATATATATATATATATATATATATATATATATATATATATATATATATATATATACACACACACTAGCTTTGCTCGGGCCCTATGTACTGTTTAGAAATATGTGTTGTATATGTTAAAAAGTTTGACTAATTTCTAGGTTACTTATATCTAAAATTTCAAGTGTTTAGGCTCCAAATTGGCGGAGTTTTGTAGAGTCTACATAGGTCAACTTTTTCAACTTTGACCTCTGGGCAGCCAGATTTTCCGCCCAAAAACTGATTAAAAAGCTTGCTGCATATCTGAATATCTTTTATGTAAAATTTCAAATGCTTAGACCAAAAATTGGCTGACTAGTTTTCTAGAGACTACAAAGATCAAATCTTTGAGCGTTGACCCCCCCCCCTTGGCAGCCAAATTTTTGGCTAAAAACTGATTAAAAAGCTTGTCCTATGTCTGAATACACTTTATGTAAAATTTCAAATGTTTAGACCAAAAGTTGGCTGTGTAATTTGGTAGACACCGCAGAGGTCAAGTTTTTTTTTTAACTTCGACACTAATTTTGACCCATTAACATTTATTGTTTTGGGTTCATATCAAATTAAAATGATCCATGTCTAAGGAATCTATATCTAAAATTTCAAGTGCTTAAATACAAAATTGGCGGAGGAGTTTGGTAGAGATTTCAAAGGTCAAATCATTGAACTTTGACCCCTTTACAGACAAATTCCTGGCTGAAAACCGATTAAAGACATTTTTCAAAATCTCAATATCCCTTATGTCAAATCTCGAGTCTGTAGGCTGAAAATTGACAGTAGTTAGGTAGGGAAATGTATACACACACGCACACACACAGGCAATTTCATTTTTCTAGATATATAGATAGATATAAAAGATTAATCTGTAAAGGACAGAACAGTTAATGTAGTTAATCTTAAGTAGGGGAGTTCAATGCATAACATAAATAATTTAATGCTAATACGTAAAAAGAAAAACCCAACACAAACTGGTTCTAGGTTCAATCCTCGGCTTGAGAGAGGTTCTAGTCTAGCGGCACTGATGAGTTGTGATACAACGAAACAGGACTGTATGTAGATGACTACAAATATTTTAAGGCCCCCTCTTTGGGGAGAGCACTGTCGTAAGTAATCTCACCTGCGACTTTATTGGCTAAAAAATGCGACGCTCGCTCTTTGTTTATAAACAAAGCGGTTAGAGCACTGTAAAAGTGGTGGACGGATGTTTGTTTAAATAGACATTTGGCGAGATTATTTACGGGCGCCGTTCCCGTGGGTCGATCGGTAAAACTGCTAACTGTCAACGCGATGGTTCTAGGTTCAATCTTAGGCTTGGGAGAGCTGCTAGTCTAGCGGCACTGATGAGTTATGATACAACGAAACAGGACTGTATGTCGATGACTGCATATATATTTCAACTAATACGCAAAAAACATTTGTGTGTTTGGCGCGTCCCTTAGTAATAACATTTTCGTTTTGCTGCAAATTATATAAACTATGGACACCCAAACAAAATCCCGGTTGTGTGAAGGTGTTTCAGCATGACATCATTTCTCACTAATCTGCTCTTTGCCCACCGAAAATGACATAAAAAAGTTTCAAATGTCGCACTTGACTGAACCCATTGGAGAAAAAAAAAAGTCCATGAATCTAATATATTTAATACATCATTGAAGGATGACATTGACGTGTTAAACAATCATTTAGCCATATTTATTTTAGTTTGGAGCCTCACCATCTTTGATGTATGATCTGATACGCTCAGTGTGGCCATAATCCCAGAAATCTTACGTCTACTGCTTGCACTTATTTGACCTCAAAGCATGGATTATCAGGACGATCAGTGGAGGGACCCTTTTCTTTGATAGTTTTTTTTTTAATCTATTTTCTTTTTCTGCGTTCTTATTTTTTTATACAATCAAATTATTTACTTTGCTATGTTTGTGGAGGATTTTAAAAAAGTGTGTACATATATTTTATTAAATTTTGTCTTCTTTTTATATAATTTACTATAAACAACCTATATTGCTACTGCGGAGTAAGAGGCTACTCTGGATTGGGAGTCATATTTATAAGTTGTTCGGTGAGATGTTTGTTCACGTCACATTTAAATTTCTGTATATTGAAACAGTTGGGAAAACCCGGGAGAAGGGAGGCAAAGCTTAGCAATTTGAAAGAAGTTATTACAGTAGTAAGCTTTCTGCCATGAAGTGAAGATGAATAAAAAATATCTAATTTTATTTATAATTTAATAATTAAATTATGTGTATATTAACACAGTGTTTTGATAGAATTTTCGATAAACAAAATCCTTCAGAATTCCTCTATATTTTGCACAAAATGGCGAATTTAAATGACATTAGGTCCTCTCTAAAACGAGCTCAGAAGTGCGTTTTATTTTTTATATATTTTTATTAGACTTTTGAAAATAAATTAATTTTATAACTGCATTATTCGTCATTAAAGAAATTTAATTGTTTGAAATTTAAAATTTTATCCGAAGTTTTACAAGCAGGTAATGATTTTTATAACTTTTCGATATTTAGATGATATTTAATATCTCCAAGTTTTTTTGTGTTATAATCTCAATTATCTTTTATTATGTTCGAATAGTCAGTCTACATATTTAAGACAAGACCGAACTGATGCATACTTTCAACAAACAGGAAAGAAAATAAAAAGTCTTTTTATGGCGGACATTTTGGAAAGTCGAAGTGAGATGCATCCGAATGGAATGTTCTCTGTGTTTATCCCAAAGGATTTTATAAACATTTTACTGGAAGGAAACCATATATGACAAGCTGAATACAAGATATACGAAGATGTGTTGAATTCATAGATAAACGAAGATAAAAAAAAATATATTGGTGTTTACATTCATCGCATATTATTCGCTTATTCGTTTTCTTATTGACATTGTGTTGTGTGCGTATGGCTTGTTTTATTATTTACTACTACATTTTCTTTTATAATTTAAGAAAAAAATCGTATTTACTTTGTTATATATATATATATATATATATAGTTTGTATTTTTATACTTTTTCGCGAATTCACAATATCAGCACGAGCTTTCTCACTTGTCAAGCCATCAATTCACCCTGTGAAAATTCTCCACAGTATAGCCAAACAATTTTTTTATTGTAAAGATTTTTTTTTAATTGTAATTTTTATTTTGCTTATATAGTTTACCTAAACCATACATTCTTAAGGATTATATATATATTTATTTTTGTTTTTACATATTTTAAGAAGAGAATCCAGAAGGTTTTGTAAAAAAAAAGAGGAAGACTAAACTAAAAAGATGGCGTCAGAATTGATATTGTCTGCCGTTGCCGAATTACCTTAAACATCATTGAATATAACTCAAATAATTATCCGGCTCCTTTTGCTTAATTAGCGATAGATAATAGCTTATCGAATTAACCAAATTAAATCAGCGTCTTCTCCAATCGAAGAGTTGATTTTATACACGAAAATTTAAAAATTAATCCATACAGCCTCGATCTAACGTCTTTTTTTTTTGTTCTTAATTGACAGAAATGTTTCCGCCATTTTGGTTTACGAAAAGATTTACGCCAAGTGATAGATCTATTTCTTCGATCTTATTCCATCGGTTTATCAGTTAATCTTTTTTTAATAAGTCAACTGAATCATTTTGTACTCTTTCACCTTCCTTCCGTTCCAATGAACTGCCCCTCCTCCTCTAAACATAGATTTTTTTCTTTTTCTTCTCATTCTTTCTTTCCTGTACTCTTCCATCGTGTTATTACTTTTCTCTAATTCGTTTTTTTTCCTGGCTATCAATTTCTTTTATTACTCTTTCTTCACTCCTTTTCTTTTAGTATATTTTTGTTCCCTTACTTTTTCCCCATTTTCTTCCATTCACTTTTTTTCTTTTTCCGTTTATCCCTTTTTCCCTGTTTTACGATTTCTTCGATTTTTCTTTTTTCTTTTTTTTCATCTTTTTCTCATTTTCCCCCTTTCTAATTGACTTAGTGCGAACCCCAACTACATTTAAATAAACAATAGAATTCTTACGTTTTATATATATATATATATATATATATATATATATATATATATAAAAATTACACATGTAAATTTTATTACTCTCTCTTCTCTCATAGTATATTTTTGTTCCCAATAGAATTCTTACCTTATATATATATATATATATATATATATATATATATATATATATAATTACACATGTAAATATCTTTATATTGGCATTTATTTTCTTCCCCGCGAAAGCAAAATGTGACACAAGGTCGTTTTCAATGTGGGGGAAAACTAGCTACCCAAGAAGGGCACTCTGGCAGTAGGCAAAAATAAAAATTGCCTTAGTATAGGAAGTTTTCCCCCCTCCATTGACTAAGGAAAAATTAACTTCAGTAGAGCATCAGAACAGATACTACACTGTGACCTTTGCTCGAAGGCCAGATAAATATCTTTACATTAGAATTCATGGAGATAATGGCAAGCTCAATATGGGCAATAGAGCAATTTAAAAAAAAAACTAGCTAAAGAAGAACCAATAGTTTGTGCTAAAAGAGTAATACGGATTGTGTAAATGAAATAAAAAATCTCTGTTGAAAATATTACACAAATTTAACATTTCTCTTCACATCGGACATGGAATAAAACTGCAGCGTATAATATAGCACGACCAATTCTGAATCGTTTAGCTTTCCGCGTACAACTATTAGCCACCATTACTTCTCAGCTTGGCTCTTCCACTCAACTGCAATTAAAGAACCATTAAGACAAATTGACTAAATTTTTGCACCTGATTTTTTGGTTTAATTAATTTTCAAACTTTTTTTTATCTTAATGCAATATTGATTGCCTTATCAAATCATAATTAGACGTCCACGGTGATAATGAAACAGCATTAAACTTCTTTTTTTTTTAAATGTTGTCCACATATTATCCCGCACATGTTTGGCTTTTCTGAGTACATGGGGTAGGCGCAGATTTGAGAAGCTACAAACGACACGAAGAAAAAGAACCAAAAGAGTGCTGTGTAATAACCCAAGGGAATTAATTAACTCATTAGAGATTGCGCAGACATACAAGCCCTTCCGTTTTAACTACTAATTAAAAAGTTTGATTTTTTTTTATACAAAAATAAACAAAAACGGGCAGTCATTTTCAAATTGAAGTTAGATTTAAATATCAAAAAACTCAGTATTTATAAAAAAAATGTAGAAACAATTTTTTTTTAATACATATTTTTTTTACATATCCTCAGCTTTCTTCTGATGATTTTTTTTTTTTTTTAGTTCACTTTTTTCAAGTTAATCCTTTCTGTTAATAATAAAATGACATTTTAAGATATTAGATTTGGAAGCAGAGTTGTCTCCCTTTTCACCTTTTATAAGAAGCTACTGTCCGAGGTTAGTTTTATTTTTTAGGGGGGGGGGTAGACGATGAAATTTATTAATCAACGTTCAAATCTTTGCTGATCGACTAAGACAAGTATTTCTACATTATATTTCTCTTTGTCTCTCCTTTCACCTTTTCTAAGAAGATACTGGTCCGATGTGGTTGAAATTTTGTATGGAACTTTTGTTATAAGATATTGCATGGAAAATTTTTCGATGCTTTATTTGTTTTTTCTTTTTTTTTTTTTTTTACAAGGTGGTCACCACTTATCAAGCCCCGGAAGCCACTCGGGGATAAGGGTTATTGTAAGTACAGTACGTTAGTGTGGAGATGTAATAAAGTGTCTACTTCAGGGGGCGGTTCATCAGCAATTTGTTTACGTTGGACTTGAAGACATCCAGGTTGTAGTCAAGTGGGAAGCAGGCAGACGGAACAGTTCCACAGGCGTTCAGTTCTAAGAAAGAAGCTTTGTTCATGGAATCTAGGTTTTGATTTAGGCATAAATAAAGAGTGGGGAAAGTTTTTGACAGTGGATTCAGCTAGACGGGTGGTTTTCGTAAAAGATTGGAGAGGGGGGACTAGAGATTGCAGCTCAGACGAGTACCTGCCATGGAAATAACGATAAAACAAAGATAGGCTCGCAACGTCTCTTCTGTGGGAGAGAGGTTGCAGGGAAGAGAAAAGGGCATCTCCCACTAAGCCACGAAGTCTATTTTGTACTCTGTCAAGGCAGGATAGGCTGTTTTTAGCAGCTCCTGCCCAGATATGGCAGCAGTATTCCATCCTTGGACGTACTTGGCTTTTATATAGATAGAGAATTGCATCAGTAGCGAGATATCTTCTGGAGCGGTAGAAGGATCCCACCATCTTTCCAGCGACCTTGGCAACAGACTTGATGTACGTGTTCCATTTCAGATAAGGAGTGAAGGTCAAGCCCAGAAGCTTGTCAAAACATGGGGCTTCCCTTAAATAAGAGCCATCCATTACAATTGATGCCAAATGGGGATCAGAGCGTTGATGGTGTAAAGATAGGAGCTTGGTTTTAGATGCATTAAAGGTAACCAGCCACGTCTTCCCCCACTGAATCATGCGCTCGAGATCAGAGGAGAGAGAATTAGAGAGAGCTTTGTCATGTACAGACTTTGATGTGTTGCCGTAGATGGTCGTGTCATCAGCATAGATGTCACCGAATGATTTAAGTATGTGTTTAGGGAGATTATTGATGTAAATCAGGAAGAGAGTTGGGCCCAGAATGAACCCTTGAGGGATTCCAGCATTAATACTGCAGGCCTCTGATTTTTGTCCATCGACCACTACTCTTATGAGCATATCAGAGAGAAATGATTTAATGATTGAGAGAACATTTCCAGAGATACCGTAGCTGGAAATCTTGTGAAGTAGGCCCTTATGCCATACCTTGTCGAAGGCCTTTGATATGTCAAGAGCAATTGCCCTAGAAAGGAAGCCTCTGTCAAGAGATTCACTAATCCTATGACGTATAACCGTTAGCACATCTGTTGTAGATCTTGCAGAACAGAAACCATATTGCGTGTCACTAAGAAGGTTATTTCTGCTGAGGTGGTTGACTATTTCTCTTTTAGATGACTTATCACCTGAATTCTTGAATACAGGGCATACTGATGAGGTTTTCCAGGGTGTTAGAAAGCATTTCCTCTTAAGACAATGCTTAAACAGTTTTGTAAGTATGGGAGCAAGTTCTGGTTGAAGCTTTTTTTACACTATAATTGGGATGTCGTCAGGGCCAGTTGCTTTACTGGAATCAAGGTTCTTGATTAGCTTGGCGACCTCATGCACAGATATTTGTATTTTACCTAGCGTGTTCTGTGTTATAGGAGGAAATATGGGGAGTTGATGGCCTTCGTCACATAGGGTAGAATTAGCTGCAAAGTTCTTGGCAAATAGTTTGGCCTTGTCTGAAGCTGACGAGATGACCTCTGGTCCATTGATAATGGTTGGGATAGAACGCATTCATAACAATTAGAAAAGTTCCATGCATTTTGGAAATTATTTGTTTTTATTCGTAATTAAAAATAAAAATTAAAGATATTTGGAAATTGTTTTAATGTCTCTTTTTTCACCTGGTTATCTCTCTCAAATCCATTTAGATATATATAGTCATTCGCATGCAGTTCGGTTTCGCTGTATCACAGCTCTTCAGTGCGGCTAGACTTAGCAACAACCTCAAACAAAACAGGTTTGAAACTCGACCGCTTAGGCGACAGTTGGTGCCGTTACGCTATTCGGTTACTGCTATGATGTATATGTAAATTAACAATTTTCAAACATTGTCCAAACGCCTAAGCTCCATTTATTTACACCGAACATCGCTTTTTACGCTCTTGACAAATTGTTTATCACTTCCCAATATACTCAACACAAGATATGGAGCATTTATAGTCATCCACATACAGTACTGTTTCGCCGCATCGCAGCTCATCAGCGTGGCTAAAAGAATACTTATTCCAATGTTGATAAAAATCCATTACATGATTTTGTTTCCAGATAATGTCTAAAATTTAAGGTTTATGAAGGAATTGTATTGGTGTTTGACTATAAAAATGCAATGCAAATCTGATGTGCTTTAATTTTCAAATGGAAGTTTGTTTCTATATTATGCCGCCTAAACTTCTTTAAAATATTTTAATGAAACTAAGATTTTCAGAATATTTTAATTGATGTTTAATATCTACTGTTACATTTTCACATTGATTTGAGGCATTCAAGTGTTCAATAGTGTCGTACCCCCTTTGACTCCTTTGTATAAAATGAAACTAAATTTAGAATACGCATGACACGCTTATGCCTAGCAATTGTGCTCTAAAATTGGCAGTGATCGATTCGTTTAGGAGTTAATCCTGTACCTAGAAATATAAAAACGTTACATATACCTAACATCATATAGATAGATAGATAGATGACAGTTGTTTCGTCTTTACAGATGTTAGCCATCTCAATACTCCTCACTAACCGCATCATAGTTATTTCAGCGACACCCAAACCACGTCCGTGGCCCGAAGATGACTTTTCAGGCCAGCATTAGACTTGCACAGTCTGCTACACATATGGCAGACAACGTTGTGTGTTACAACTTGTTTCACTTCTGCCTCCGTTTTTTTTTTTTTTTTTTTTTTTTTGCTCCCTCTGCTCATGGTTCTGGATATGACCTAAAACTATATCCGATGGTGAGGCCCCACCTTGCGGGCTTTGGGGTGTGTTGCCACTCTTTAATTGCCATTGCTCCCAGGTCCACTCTGACCCGGAGTGGTAGTACCTGTTAGGGTCCCAACTATGGATTAAATAGAATCTGACGTAAAAAAAAAATATACTCCATTAAAAATCGTTCCTCAAAATCACTAGATTCGGCATTAAATAACCTGAAAAAGGTTGATATGCCGTAAAACAAAAACAACCAACCCTCTGCTCATGGTATGTGTTTTGTTTGTGGTTAATGCAAGCTGCGTTTGAGAGGAGCACACGATTGCAAGCCTCACATTTCCAACTGTTCAATTTAATGGGCAAAACCGACACTTTGCCTTTTCGAAGGTTTCTCTTAAATACATACTTATATCGAAATAAACATAATTTTAATGTTGCTACACTCTCATGATAACGTTATAAATAACTAAATGATCTCATCAGGCAACAAAAAAAAGATTCATTCTTAAAAAGAAAATCCTCAAGAAAAAAGGGTTTGTCTCTTTAAAAGAAGGAATCTTCTTTCTTTTAGTTGTCTAACGAGGTCATAAATAATTGACCGAAACATTGCCATGAATACCGCAACATTAAAATGTTTATTTGAATATAAATAAAAATATACCTTGCTCTTTAAACATTAAATTCGTTGGTTCTTATCTCCTGAATATTATTAACCTGGAATTATATATATATCTACTATTATATAAAATTCACTTTGTGTGTGAGGTTCTTCCTCATAGGTTCCGAAACGGTTGAGCCTATCTTTTGCAAATTTCACATAAAGGTAATTTATATGGCTAGCAATGTTTTTCGATATGTTTTGTACAAAAATTTATCCGATAAGTATCGAAAAAATCCGATCTTAAAAATAGTCTTTCATCTCTTACGGATACAAAAGAAAATACAGGGGAATATTATATGTTACACCGGCCAGGGAAAATAATTTTATTATTTCTCTTGGCCGGTGTAACGTAAAATATTTCGCTGTAAAAGTTCTTTTTTATCTATAAGAGAAGAAAGACAGTTTAACATCGTCAAGCCCAAATATCAGCCGACATGATATTGTAAACAAACATGACGGAATTGGATGGACTACATTATCATTATTTCTTTATTTATTTATTATTATTTTTATTTATTTATTTATTGCGAATTAGTCCTCGGGCAAATTATTCCTCCTAATATAAAATAATCAATAGATTATTTGATTCTATAATAATACATACCAATCTGCATAAATTAAAATATCATATTTAGGCGTATTGTACAACCGGGCAACGCCGGGCGGCCAGCTAATATATACATATATATATATATATATATAGAGAGAGAGAGAGAGAAAGATTGTAGCTACGAGGAATTTTGTCCCATAATACATATAATGTTGTATAAATATATTTCGCTACATTCCGTGCTTAATTCAACCTATAAGCAGATGTAAATCAGTGCGCACTCATAAGTGCATTGGATCGTAGCTGTATATATACGTATTGTTATTTTCGAACAACTCCTCCTCCTCCTTTTCCTCCTCCTCCTCCAGACCTACATTTCGTCTTGCACTTTAATATTAGTTTATATCCAGCCGAAGTCTTTCAAAGCGGAACCTGCAGAATTCCTTTTATCTTCAATAAAGTTAATGATTACAAGAGAGTCAATCCAATTTTATCTCTGCTTTCCACACAACCGCCATTAGATGTTCCTTTACTGAACCCCTTTACAAATATCTTGTCCTTCCTTACAGAATTCCTCCTGCCAACCAGATTCTTTCTTTCGACGTCTTTTACATTCTATTCCGATTCTACCGTTTCTTTCTTTTTCATTCTTGGCCGTTTCCGCTTAGAGTGCGGTCCCGTATTTCTGGGTGGGTTGGTGAGCACAGGCTTTTATTTGTCCGCCCTCCTGTGAGAAATCGACCAAACCAAGTTTTCAAAAGATTTTTAAAAGCTCTTATTATGATGGTTAGTGTTTCGATCCATTGGGTCAGGCAAAGTCTGCTTTATGTGTCTGCCCTATCAACCTGGAGTGGAAGTGAGTTCAAAATCTCAAACATCTATGTCACTCACCTCATGAGAACAGTCTCTGACCTCAACAAAAGACAACCACGGTCTGAGTGGTCAGCCCATCAAGCTGATACTGAAAATGGCATAGATTAACACGAGAAGTGGACCTTTAGATAGATCTTTCAAAATAGTGGCCTGGTGCTTCTAACCAACCATTTTAATAAAAAAATAATCTCGTACAAACCTCGCTATATAGTAAAGAATATTTTTATAATAATCATTTGGGAATTATACTGAGATATTTAAGAGTCCAAATGTTTAAGAATTAAAATCAATGAATATCTAAAGACGTGCCAAATTCAATTTGGACGTTTAATGATATGTCATTTCAAATTTAGATGTGACAGACCGACGAAAATTCTATTTCAAAGTTGTAACAGATCAAATAATTAACAGAAACCACCTTTTATAGAGGTTATTGGATTCATATGAAAATGCTATTTTAAGTCTAAATGTGATGGACCAAAGAGAATTCAATTTCAAAACTTTAGCATGGTCGTACAAGGAGAATGCTATTTAAAACTTAAGCGTGACAGTGCAAGGAGAATTATATTTCAAACTTACATATGGTCGTACAAGGAGAATTTAAATAACCCTCTCATGCAGACTCTCGTTTTGAGATGAGTGAATTGATCTAAAAATTAATTATATTTACCTGTGTACGCGTTTGGTGACAAAAATATCGATACGGATAAGTAATGCTCACTTTTTTCTTATATGTGAATATATTTATGGCTGTAATTATTTTGTCTGTAGTGAGTTCAAAGAAGCAAATAAACTCAAATGATTAATATATATCTCTGTAGAAATCATTTGCATTTTCTAAAATCGATGTCCATAAAGAATGTCAGAATACTAAAAACATTACAAGATTCGTACAAAAATTATAAAGGAAAAGAATTATATGTCGGAGGCTGGCACAACAATAAGTAATTGCGTCCTGAAAACTTCTATGACGCAATACGTTTCGAATATCAAAATAAACCTGAGTCTAAAAGAGTAATTCAAACATGTGTGAAGGACAATGTATGTCAACAATGTTGTACGTATTGGCATGTAGTAGTTCATATGTATAGGCATGGTGATCTCATTCCGGTACGCGTTCATTATAATGAAAGACACATGCATTAATAAGGTCAAGAATTTAGACTCCAAAGTCGTCAAAAACATATTGGTATAATAAAAACTGAAAATAGAAAGTACATAACTGAAGTTATAGACTTGGAAAAAAAACCTCTCTCTCTCTCACAAACACACACATAGGAAAAAACACAAAACAAAAAACAAAACAAAAGCAAACAAACAAACAAAGTTATATGTTCCTCAATGTTTCGTCATTATTGCGAGACATCCTCTGGATAAAAGAGTATATATATATATATATACATATATATATATATACATATATATATATATATATATATATATATATATATATATATATATATATATATATATATATATACATATATATATATATATTGATGAAATGGACTTAATGTTTCAAAAGTGAGAAATCCAAAGTCGAACATTATAAATATACTTATGTGTTCATATAACTAATGTGTTTATGTAAGTATTTCTATAACTTCGTTGTTTAGATAAGTAATACTGCTTTTAAAAAGTGATATATACATTCAGAAAATTTAGTCGATATTATAAAGGATAAATATTTTACAAATATGATTCTTGTATAATCTAAGGTCTATATATTTTGTAGTCATTCACATCTAAGATATATACATATTAAATTATATAAAATACTTTATATTAGATCCTACATTAGCGAGATACTCATTATTGTAGATAGAGAATTATTTTTTATATTTTTATTCTTTTATATACCTGTGCATATATATATATATATATATATATATATATATATATATACATATATATAATATATATATATATAATGCATTTCTTTATTCTAAAAAAAGCAGGAAGAGGGCGCCTTTGCCGGATCGTATAATACGCTTAATTTTATTTTGATTCATACAGATTTTGTATTCATTATTATAGAACTTATTCCTATTGAATATTATAGCGTACCTAAGATATAGATGCGATTTCCAAAGTTTTAAAATAAACATGACTTTGATCCCATCACATAGAATCGAAACCAAAACATTCAGCGCTTCAGCCGCGTCTCCTCCTGATGTAACTATCGAAAGATAAGTAAAAAAAAATATTAAACAACTTAAATAAATGAATTGCATTTATGTATGCACAGAAAGAAGCAAAAAATGTCGGCTAGTTGAAATGAACAGTTTGTATTACAATTTGCCGATATATGTCTGTATGTGTTATTTATTCATGTAAACAATGATTTTACTCGTTATAAAGCATCCTTCGTGTATGATTACTATTTCCTGTTAATTTCAGTTATGTGATCAGTAATTTAAGTGTTTATCGGTTAAGTATTTATAGACAGACTGGCATACATACATCTGTTTTATTTATATAGATGAAAACATATTTTATACTGAGCAGAATGTCATATGAATACCATTTTTCTGAGAAGAAATAATTTATCATCAGTCCAAATATGACGACGATTATCTCTCTCTCTCTCTCTACACACACACACACACACATATATATATATATATATATATATATATATATATATATAATTTGAGGTTGCTATTTTCCAAAGGTAGGGTAACCAGTGAAATATAACGCGGTTCATACAAGAGTGCTCAATACAGAAGTAGAGCAGGTTACATGTGTCTTTACATAAGCAGTAGTTTGTTGCTACACAGTCATGAGCATGTTTCGGTCTACTAGTATTTACTAACTAGAGACCTTATCAGGCAATAACCCTTATTTTCGAAAACGTTTGAATTCTAAATCTTCCGTTTTCGAAAATAAGGGTTGTTGCCTGATGAGGTCTCTAGTTACTAAATACTAGTAGACCGAAACATGCTCATGACTGTGTAGCAACAAACTACTGCTTATTTAAAGACAAATGTATATATACTTAAGATACTAACTACCCTAACTACAAATTTATTTCCTGTTGTTGTTATCTGTCAACAATCTCAATATGTTGATAATATAATCAACTAATTTTGCCATCCAAAATAGCAATAATAAGTTCTAGGTCGTATTTTATTATGTGTTAAGTCTGTTTTTCATTTTCAGCAATGATTACTTCAACCATAAAAAGGGATCATAGCCGCATTAGTCATCTTTGATATTTAGATTAAAAGTGTAAAAAAAAAAAATGTTTTACCACTTATAAAAAAAAAAAATCCTTAAGCTCTAACAGATTTGCTCAGCTTTGTTACACCCTAAACTTTCTCCTCTCATTCGGATTTCTTTTCTTGATTTTCCAGTAAATATTCACAAATCCGTTTCAAATATATTGATACAAATCTTTCGACTTAAATTCTAAACATGGTCAGCTTTTAAACTGTTTCTAAGACCATGATCTTTTTTTTAAATTAAATAAAGGTAATCTATCTATATACCTTGAGAAGTGAAGATTTTTTTCTCGCTCTGACATCAATATTAATAACAAACGTCTTAATATACTCATTGATCATGGATATTCGAGCGATTTCGTGAAGGTTAATTAATTGCCATAGTCCTTTGAAAAACGAGCGTTCCTTAATTAATTATTAATTTTTTTTTATTGCTCCTTGTTAGATGATTGGTTAATTTAACTATTCCGCTTAATTATAGCCATAGTTTATGCATTGTGCATAATTGCGTAGAATTTAGAATGAAACGTTTAAGCATGCGGATATATATATATATATATATATATATATATATATATATATATATGTGTGTGTGTGTGTGTGTGTGATTGTTTTTATGTGTGTGCAAAGCTTCTCTACTAAACTCCTCTCTGAGTATTTGGTCTGCAGACTTCACACTTGATATATAGGATATTTGAACATTGTGAGCACTTTCGATTTGGATTTTAGCCAGTATAAATAGCTGCTGAAGGGATCAAAATTGAAAAAGCAAACAGTTGACCTTGGAAGGAGAACATCGACTAACTTCTGAGCATGCATATATATTTTTAGCTTGAAATCGCTTAATTTTTATTTGGCCTTTTTTTTTTCATTCATCTGACGATAGTTTACACGTTAACAATGAAAACTGAAGCGCCAAATAACTATTAAGGTTAGAGCGCTGAATGTTTTGATTTCGAGTTCAACTGATAGCAACAAAATCATTTTTTTTTTTACTTTTGAAATCATTACTATATGTATTGAGTACAATGTAATAATCAATAGAGAAGTTGCTGTATAATGATAAATACAAAATCTGCATGAATTAAAATATATTTAAGCATATTTTACAACTTGGAAATGCCGGACGGCTTATTAGTATATATATATATATATATATATATATATATATATATATATATAAATATATATATATAATGTGTGTGTGTGTGTGTATAAGGAATGAAAAAATACCAGCGGTGGTTGACGTTATGTTATGAGAAAAATAGAAAAAACCGAATGAAATTATTAAAAAAAAATCAACGTTTCGTCCTTATTTCAGAGAACATCTTCAGGATAATTGAAATAAAAAATATAAAAATGTAAGAAAAGAAAAAGTCATAGATCGTGCCATGCACATTTTTATATTTTTTATTTCAATTATCCTGAAGATGTCCTCTGAAATAAGGACGAAACGTTGATTTTTTTTTAATAATTTCATTCGGTTTTTTTCTATTTTTCTCATAATATATATATATATATATATATATATATAAAGTGACCTTATCTGTATATGTGAAAAACAGTCTCTACTAAACTATTTTATCAATTTTTTTGTTTACAGACTTGAAATCTGATATATGGAAGATATGGACCTGTGGTAGAAATTTAATTTAGTTTTTAGCCGGTAAAAATAGCTGTAAAGGGGTCAAAAGAACCTTTATATACTTATCCATTGTCTCTCCAGATTGACCAGTATGACATTCTAACATCATTTTGACCGATGTAACCTCTGACCTGTTCCAATTGTGTTTTTTCGAACTTGGAAATATTTATGGAATTTCAAACCGAACCCTTTAAAAAAATAAATAAATAAAATTACTTCACTCATCCCGGATAACGCCGGACAGTAAACTGATGCATTAAAACAAAATAAGATCCAAGAAATTGTTTTGCTAATGTTTAATCGAGAAATACTTTTCGTTTTCAGACACAGCTAAGCTGCATTTGTATTATTCAGATTGCTCTTCTTATTTTGAATGTTATTCACACATTTTGGCCGATGTATCCTCCGTCCTTCTTCAGGGATATCTTGTGGAATTTGGGAATCATTTTGTCAAACATACGTATCTGTCTGGAATTTCAAACAGAATTCTTCATTTAATCCATAGGGCTATCATTCTCTCATTTTGTCTGCTATGACCAGATAGAAGTTGTCAGCAATTCATAATTCTTCAACTTACCTGTGCTGAGAAGTGAACCTTCAACCCCCAAAATAATCTCACTTATAACTGAATTTCACCTAGCACATTATCCGTTGAGCCAAGAGTTCTGTTTGAAATTCTGTGCAGATTCCAGAGTTCGACGAGATAAACCTGAAGAGGGTCGGAGGTTACATCGGGCGAAATATTGTGAAAATAACGTTAAAGGTGAGAACAGTAGTCTGGATGTACAAATTATCAATCCGCATCTCAAAAATTTAGAAACATAAACTTGGTTGTAAACGCAAAGTTATTAGAGTGTAGATGGTGACCTCTGACATCTGACCGTGTCTGCAGACTATACAGAACTTGATTTGATTACTGCTTTAAAAATGTTATTCGTGCAGCTGCCTACACATAGTGCTGACTTCATGCCCGACGACCTGGTTTTAAAACTGCTGCATGATTATCCAAGAAAGTCGAATGAATTGAATTTAAGTTGTTTCCACACGACAATCCTGAGAGAGAAATCCTGTTTTGCAAAGAATTAACAAAACAGCAAACTAACACTAGCCCTAGCCCTAACCCACTCATGTCTGTCTACCTGCTCGTATGCTTAAATCACCTTTCCAGTTGTCCAGTCATTTTTTTCGTTTCTCACGCACATGAAAAGCTTCGTTGTATGCACACCCAGAATTCTTTCAAATATTGTTTTGTTTAAAAACGAGCACAAGTAAAAGCGATGAAACACATATTACAAGCAAGATCACAATTACATTTCATTATGTTTGCTCTAAAAGATATACACACATTCCCACAGCAGATTAATGCAATTCTTTTAATTTCATTTCGTATAGAAAACATGTTAAGTGTTACTTGACTTCGCGAATGTGGGCGTGGATTCGAATCCCACTTCTGAGACCATGTATAATTAGAATAGAACATTATACATCCAAGAATGACGGCAAGACATGGATATTTGATATTAACTTATTGTGCACTTGTGTGTTTTTATTCATACGTCCGCCATGACAGTTCTACCAATGCTTGGATGACCTGCTCCACGTAAAATTAGCGAGTTCCCATCAAGGGCATAGAACTCTGGTATTATGTTAACAGAGTTAACAGTAAAATTACATTTCAATAATTCAAGGCCAAATAACTGTCAAGATGTGGTGTTATGAATTTAAATCATTTTATTCTTTTGCAAGATATTTTATTAAATATTAAATTCATAATAAATAATTATTACTGTTATATATTCGGGATTGTCATAAAGGAGATTTTGTCAAGGAGATTCGTGTACGTGATCGTCTAGTTTCTAATGGTTTTATTTTTGATGTCTTCGTGGGTGTGTGTTTGTGTGCATGCATTTCTTAACATACCTTTATTCATGTGTCGTCGGTTGTTCCTCTGGTTTTCATTGTCTCTTGGAGGGGAGCTGGCCTGTTGGATGAAGAATTCACTCCAAGACGATGAAATGGTTTTATAGTTTTTATTCACCTTCCAAAGGTCGATACAGAATGGAGGTGAACCTTGCTTGTTTGATGATACACGTCAGCGTCCTCCCCAGCCCAGGGGGGGGGACAGCTGAAAAGCCGTCTGTCTTATTCAACACCCGAAAACCAAACTGCCAAGAAAGAATCAGCTAACCTCATCACATGATACCACGTCATCTGGTCAGCTGACCCTTCTTTTGCAAACGTGTCCACTGTCCACGTTATTCACCTCTCTCTCTCTCTCTCTCTCTCCCTCTCCCTCTCTCTTTCTCTATTCTCTAATAGAGACACACAGAGAGAAAATAGAAAGAGTAAGAAAGCCAGAGAGGGGGGGAGAGATGCTCTTTAACATTCCTCCACCCCTTTTTTATCAAAATGTATGGCAAGCCATACATTTTTAATAACTAACTAACTAAAAAAAATAATTATGTCCGAAGTACATCTTTATTTTTTCACTTTCCGGACTCACCCCTTTTCCAAGAAAGATCAGGCACCAGTACTCTTCTACAACACTATCAACCCTTCTGCTGCTTCTCAAAAGTCCCTCCTAGACATTAACTTGCTTCCAAGTTAGACAAAGATACAGCTTTGCAGATATACATCTTGTCTAGGCGGTCGCATTGTTGGATATTTTCCACTGACTCTGCTCTTTATTTGGACCACTTGGCCAAACAAATGGAGACTCCATTTTCGATCACTTTTTCGAAATGGGGCCAGCATATCGCAATTACGACCAGAACGTCGGATGCTCCATGTTGGTGGTAGCTTTATCGCATGGGGACTCGAACCCCAGACCCTCAGATTAAAAGTCTGATGCTCTACCGACCCAACCATCCCACTCGCGTTCTCGACTTTCAGCATAGGCCTAAGTCCCAGTTTTTTTTCCTTTACTGTAATGCCCTGACGTCTTTCTCTGAGTGGTCCTATTACTGGAGCTTTGTTCTATTCAATCTACTACTTCGGGACTTCACAAAGCTCTTCTACTAACTCCCTTGGTTGGTCTAAGTCAAGATACGCCTTCACACTGATTCACTCGGAGCCTGTTTGAGTTCCTGGAACCCGACAAGATACGGAATCATCACTCCCTAACTAATGCGCCATCGATTTCTAACTAAGTAGTTTTCCCTTTGTGATTTTTCCGCATTCCCAGCAAGTCCCAAGATTCCAACCCAGATATCCCTCACACATTCCTCTAAAAAAATAAAAAAATAATAAGGCTCTATCTTGTCCCTTACGTAATCTGCATCTTTCCCTTTCTTCTATCTCCCCGTGATTAGGCTTGGTACCGACTGTCCAGTCGCTCCGTACCCTGAGGAATTATCGCGACCTCGCACGCCAGACTTTTGTTGGACAAGACTTATTGCTGTTGCTTGGGCCTACGTGGCATCTTCCAACTCACTGGAACCACTAGTATTGTTTTAACAGGGTTCTCATTACTCTAAAATAGTATTTCCCCTGCCAAATTTTCTAATTTGTGACAATACCGTGGCTTATAAAAAAAATAAAACAACAGAAAAAACTGCTTTCTACAGCCTAATCGCCTTGTAATTCTCATGAAAAAAATGCAACTACGCGCTAAACGTCCCTAAAATATAACTAAACCAACCAAATCTATTCCAAAATAATTTAATTTAATAATACCAATTAAATTCACCCAGCATGGTTTTTTTAAAAAAAATTTTTGGTACCTTTAATTCACAATATGGTAACATTTTATTTCCTAAGTACTTGCATACATATTTCATTCATCTTCTCTTGAGCGATTCGTAACATAATGGCCACGTCAGCCATTGCACCCCCTCTGCCCCTTACACCATGTCAGAGGGCATTTCATTTGCTCCCTGAAGTTGATTACAACTAGATCCGCTCACGCTGGACAGAATACATTCCGTTCACTGCTATGTCAGAAAAAACTTTCTTTTTTTTTTTCCAAAGTCGGTAAGCGCAACCTGCCTTGAAGACACATAGCTTCACGGAAAACATCGGATTTCCACACATGAAGTACTCAAACTTGCTCCATGTTGATTCTACTCGAAATCAACAGAAATCACGATAAAAAAAAATAAAATTCGAATCATTTCCCGAGAATAATGAAATTAATAACTACCCATGTAATTCAACACCTCTCCAAAATTCTAACATGCTTGCCACAGAAATTAAATTCCATTCACGCCCCACTTTTTTCTTTCATTTCTTCATATAGTTTATTCAACCCTATATTTATCCTTTTTTTTTTTTTTTTTTTTTTTTTTTTTACCTTACTTATGTGGTCAAAACGTCACTCATGTCGAATAAAACATTTATTCTACTTTTCGAAAATTGAAATTAATACCGACTGAACCTTTGACTCTTCCGAAACTTTTTTTTTTTTTTTTAAATCATTTATTACACTGTTTGAATCTTATTTCTTTCTCCCTATTTTATTATTACTATTTAATTAATTAAAAACACATTTTTTCTTTTATTAATCCTTCTTTCCATAGACCCCACAAGCAAGATTCCACCTCCCCATTCTGCGAAAAAAAAATACATGTCACAGAGTAACCTTATTGTTCATGTCTCGTGGGTGTGTGTTTGTGTGCATGCATTTCTTAACATACCTTTATTCATGTGTCGTCGGTTGTTCCTCTGGTTTTCATTGTCTCTTGGAGGGGAGCTGGCCTGTTGGATGAAGAATTCACTCCAAGACGATGAAATGGTTTTATAGTTTTTATTCACCTTCCAAAGGTCGACACAGAATGGAGGTGAACCTTGCTTGTTTGATGATACACGTCAGCGTCCTCCCCAGCCCAGGGGGGGGGGACAGCTGAAAAGCCGTCTGTCTTATTCAACACCCGAAAACCAAACTGCCAAGAAAGAATCAGCTAACCTCATCACATGATACCACGTCATCTGGTCAGCTGACCCTTCTTTTGCAAACGTGTCCACTGTCCACGTTATTCACCTCTCTCTCTCTCTCTCTCTCTCCCTCTCCCTCTCTCTTTCTCTATTCTCTAATAGAGACACACAGAGAGAAAATAGAAAGAGTAAGAAAGCCAGAGAGGGGGGGAGAGATGCTCTTTAACATTACTTATATTTTATAATTTAAGTATCTCTATAAAACGCTCCTCTCTCAGCACTTTCGTCTACTACACTTAATGGAATTTTAATAACTAAATACGCATAATTAACCCATTACCGACTATAGTCCTTTTTAGGACAAAAAGATAATTAACCATAATGCAACAACATTTATAATTTTCAGAAACATCTATAATTAGTCCTAAAGTTTAACACGCCTTTCAGATTTCAGAAACCTAATGTATTATTTTTTTTTTCATGGAAATGGCTTCAGACAAGATATGAAACCGCTTGATGTAAAGAGGTTAAAAATAGTAAATCAAAATCAAAAAATGTTAGCTGGAATAGATTCTGATCCTAAAAACAGCAATTCTTCCCTCTTTGTCAGGCGCATCGCTCCTGGAATGCGAGGACTAAAGGACAAAATAAGTAAAGCAAGATTTATGCAGCTGCCGAAAATAAATCGAAGATCCACTTTCTACTCCCCTTAAATTATAATGTGGGGTCGAGTTAGTAAGAAACCATCGAGTCTCAAACCAGAAATATTGACAACACTGATGCCTCAGTTCTGGAGGTTAAATAAACCTTTATATATATATATATATATATATATATATATATATATATATATATATATATATATATAATGGAAGCTCTAATTATACGATAAAGTCGAGTCAATCTGTGAAAGTTTTTCAAAATGTTCAAAATTTGACATTGTATTCAAAAAGGTGATTATTGTAGGCTATATTAATTTTAAAAAAATGTTCACTGAGAAACGGTTCTAGAGGTCAAATATTTAAAGATCTTATCCATCTAATAATGATATAATAATAATTTCTCAATTATTTTTTTTTCAATTGCCAGAGAAAGCGAAAAGGGACTGATAGAAAGAGATGCGGTGAGAGAGGGAAATATAAGTGAGAAGGGGAGAGAGGAGGAGGATAGATAAAAAGAGGGATGATAGAGATTGGGAAACAGATTGGATGAGAGAGACAGCTGGGTGAGACTGAGAGAGAGAAAGAGAGAAAAAGATTTAAAAGAATTGTTACATACATTCGCTTTTTTAAATCCCTTTGTCTTGTTATGAATGACCCCACCGGGTAACACCGAATAGCTGTGCTAATAATTTTATAAAATTTGAATATTGAATAAACACAAAAGTCAAGTATTTATTTTCCCACACCTCATGCTAGCCAAATTTTGATATCAGTATTATTTAAACTATTTGGACTAATGTTCTCAACTTGAGTGTCAATTTTCACATTGTCTGCAGAGACCCATGGTATAATAATAAAGAACAAAGTAAAATTCAGTTCTATCTTACAATCTCCTGGAGGTTGAAGATTCAAGCTTCAGTGTTCTGACTAAACGAGAGCATGCTACCCCCAAAGGTTAAATTTGGAATTCCATGCAGATTCCTGGGTTCGACAAAAAGATTTGCGAGTTTGACAAGATCTAAATGAAGTATGTCAGAAGCTACATCAACTTCAACGTTGTGAGAATAACAATCAAGATGAGAACAGTAGTTCATTTAATGCAAATAATACAAATTATTAATCCTCATCTCAAAAATTCAGAAATATATTTGCTTGTAGAATTTATATTTGTTTCAAATATCTCTTCAGTAAAACATAAAATAAATGTATTTTTATTTTATTTTTTATGAAAAGAATTAGTAAAAATGTAAAGTAATATACAATTATTGAGTTAATTTATTAGATATGAAAGTTAAATACTTCATGAGATAAGTTTATTAAAATAATGGTCTACGATTTGGATAGAAACAAACTCCAGTTTTTAATTTTCCAAATCAATTCCCCAACTCAAATTTTGTTAAGAGCATATTTACTTGTTTGTGTCAACTAATGTGGATTGGTTCATTAAAATACAGATGTTAAAAAGTTTTGTTATTTTTTGATTTTGTTTGTTTGTTTGTTTGTTTTTTTTTTGCGTTATCGTTTGTTTGTTACTTTTTTTATTTATTTCATAAAAACTTGAAGAAAGGGATAGAAAAAAACGTCTTATTAAACTTTTCTTATTACTTCTGGTGACTTAAATGTCACTATTTTTTTCACCTGATTACTTTCCGTTGAAAAAAAAAAAATAAACCCTCAGGAATTCCTGCTTGACTTTTTTTTCCTGTGAAACCAATTGCTTGGAGATGTTGGTTTTGAACATAATCTTGACTTTATTAGTCAACAAGTCTCAACTCATATTACCCAAGATGGCACTTGCGTTGCTTCCCATTGGATAATGTCCAATTGTACTCTCCAGGGAACAAGCGCTGTGATTGGCTGTTTTTCAAAACCAATCTTTATGCAATTAGTTTCCTTTTAATTAATTTTCTACAGCAGCCTCAGGTGTTATTACAAAGGAATGACGAAGGGTGGAGCCAGAAAATTAAAGAGGGGAAGTCAAACGAAAAAGTATTCATTGAAGGAGGGAAAAGACCTCAGGATATTATTGAGGATTTTATTTCATAGGCTTTAAAAAAACACACATGGCGATTTTCTTTTCTTTCCTTTTCGGAATTGGCAGAGGGAAGGGTTATTATTGAGGTAACATGTTGAGTGTTTCATTGATTCAAGAGTAATGGCCAACTATTAGTCGTACTGATATGGTACAAATAAAAAAGTAATCTTGAATTTTACCAGTGGAGAAATGTGCCCTTAAGTTGGTCTCAAAAGTATTCTATTAACTTTTTCATAAATGCAAACTACTTAATATTAATGTTAATATTATTTATTAGCTGTATATCCTATTCTGTGAATAGGTACTATCTGATCAGGTTGTCTGAAGATACCAGCTTTCTGAACTAAAATGAACCAAACCTTTGTTATTTTTATATTTTACTTGTGCAAAACACAATTATGTTCTGCAAAGCCAAAAACATTTTTATTTCTACTAAACAACCAAACCAACCCCCATGAATAAATATTTAAATAGCTTAAAACATAGAATCTTTTACCAGAATGACTGAAACTGAAGAGTTGATATGTCGTAAAACAAATCAAAACCAAACACACTGAATAAATATTCAAAGATATAAAGAACGTGAAACATAAGGACTTTTACTAAAATAACTAAATTTGGCATTAAATAATCTGAAAAGGGTTGATATGCCGTAAAAGAACACAAATATTGTTTAATATAACCTGCCTATTTGACATAATCATTATGATATTTGTTAATAGAGAGAGAGAGAGGGGGTTAATACTCATTCGACTCATACCAAAGACTAAAACAAATACGATTTTATGCTCCTTTGTTAAACACTCAGCATCAATGGAAAGGTGTGTCGCCCTCCCTTATATCAATATAAATGAAAATGTAAAATTTGGTTCAGTCTCGGTTACAATCGATCCATTTATTTATTTGGTTCCAATCATTAAAAAAAATATTTATATACACATGTGCATGTATGTATCGTATATATTAGTGATGGGACGATTTCAAAATTTTTCATGATTCCAATGCAATTACCGATTCCAATTCCTAAAATTTTTTAAATAGTTACAATAACAAATACTCTATTATCAATCTTCTTTTTTGTGTGTGTGTGTGGGGGGGGAGGTATGTTTAGATATACATATAAGAATACTGAATTTAATTTTCAGGGAGTCTTTATCTAATTGTAAGTGTGGATTTCATTTTCTTCTAAATTTGAGAAACTCCTTAATCTACATTTTCCACTTGTGTCCAAAGTGAAAAATATAAAAAATTATCGGTCCCCCGACAAAGGCGGGGTTGGACCTAATAATAATAGTAATTCACTTCTGTTCGCACTACTTTAAATAAACATGCCTTGGATTTTTTTTTTAATTTTGCACAAACATTAGTCATGGTTAAAGTAAATTTTTCACTCGCATGCTCGGCTTGTTTAAAAAAAAAAGCTGATGACGGGACATCTACAGTGTCAAGCCAGTGAAAAAAAATGTTCAAAGCATTTTAAATCTAATGAGCAAATATCTGAGTGACGGCATCTAGCAAATATGTATGAAAATATTTACTAAAAGAATAAACAAGTGAACTCTAAAAAATAAATCGGATGCAAAGAGTCAGTTCTAAATCTGTGAATGTAATTTATAACCTGCACTTACTCTTACTGCTATTTTGTAAATGAACAAGTGTTAATAATAGTTTGTTTGATTTTTTTTTTTTTTTTTTTTTTTTTTTTTTCAGAAAAAAAAAGTGAAAGAATCGATTTTGGAATCGAAAATTACGTTAAAAATGTTCCCTTTCCAATTAATCGTCTTAACACTAATATATATGTAACTAGCAGGGCACAAAGCATTGCTCGGTCGTAAAATACGCTTAAATATGACATTTTGATTAATGCAGATTTCATATTTATTATTATATTAAACCCAATAATGATTTAAAAAAAAAGAAAAAAAAAACACTGACTCATGCGCCACCACCGAGAATCGAAACCCAAATGATTTATTTTTTCCTCTGCCTTAAATGCCTGAGCTGTAAAGCCATGTTTTCTTTAAGGCTAAATTTAAAACATGAACCAATATAAAGTTTTGCATTGGTTGAAATACCTTATATATGAAGTTTTATATCTGTAGACCAAAAACTCTAGTAGGAGTTTGGTAGGCAAAACTTTTAAACAAATATATATACGTATACAAATATATATATGGAAAGAGTTTTGTGTTTACTATAACCTTATCTGCAAGTATAAATCATGTAGAATATCTGTATTAATATAATTACATGTAATAATTAAATAAAGATGATCATCTCATAAGAAAACCGAAAAAACTAATAGGGAATTAATTAAAATGAATGTTTAAAAGAATATACAAATTAGCTAAATCATTTTCAGATGAATTCAATACGACGACCCATATATAAGAAAGTTGTATTTTCTTAAATAAATAGAAAAAAAAAGGGTTTTAATATTAATACTAATACACAAAAATAAACAGATTTATAGGCGTAGTGATTATAATTACGTACAAAAATCAATTATCTGCATTGATCAGAAGTGATGGTTGGAATTTAAATATGACCAAAAATGAACAAAATAATTTTTTTAAATATATTTTTTTAACGGAGTAGAAATAACTGTTACAAGTTTTTGTGAGATTTACATCCGGGTAACAATGGTCAGATGACTATTTGTTATAGATTTTATCTTTCTTTTCAAAATTTTTTAACTTAAAATATATGCATTTGATGAGAACTCACATAATTTGTTTGAAATGAAAAAGAAAGTGAAACTACAGCACCAACATTACCGGGTTTAACCGACTTCCTCCAAAGGAGGAAGTTTCATGGGAGTATGACATTCAGAATTGCTCTTCAGTCGCATATATATCCCTATTAGACGAGATAAAGATGTTAGATTTTTGCAGCTCTTGTACAGAGGAGTTATCGTCCTCTTACATACAGCGCCTGGTATTCTCTGGAATTGATCAGGCTTAATATTGCGTAACTACGGTGATCTAATGAGAACCCATGCGTGAACGTGATTATGCTGTGTATAAAATTGAGGCCAGTTTTTATGTATATACAATTCCCTCAAAATAGCACTTTGGATAGAACAAAAATAAATTGCTCCAATCATAAAGTATTTTTTCTCTTCAAACCTAGAATAGAACAGCTACTACATATTGATTTTTTTTGCAAAAGACTGTTATTCAAGCCTGAGTTTGGAACACGGAAGATTTTGTTTAAATAATACTTTCAGGTTCAATAGAAATCTGTACAAAAATAGTCATTAAACAAAAAAAAATCTTTTATAGCCATTTTTTTTATTCCAAATTTGAAAATTTAAATTTTTAACTGGATGTTCAGACGTATGTGTGTGAAATATAAGGAGAGAGAGAGAGAGCAAACGAAAAAAATTTCCTTTTCCTTTTTTTTTTGTTAATGTTGTCTACTGAAATAACTTCAACATTTTTTTTTGTTTTTGAACAAGAGAGAATCTATTTTAATGAAGGTGTTGGAATTTTAAGCAAGGGGCTTTGATCAATGAAACGTTTTGGACTGAGGAAGAATGGACTCCAACGAATGGTAACCGAGATCTATCCCAATCAAACTCGGTCTTAAGTCTCCCACTGCAAGAAACATTAGCTAGCAGTCGGTTATTTCTGACCAAGTTAGATGGGAATACCCGCACGAATGACAGTGGTCTGCTCACATCACATCACACTACCCCTCTTTTTTCCGTACCTTCATTATCTGTTATATATCTCTTTGTCTGTTTATATGTCTGTTCCACCTTTTCGTGTAAACTCCTGGACCGATCTGGTTGCATTTTATCATAGACCTTAGATATAAAATGCAGCTAACTTAGTATGATATCCGTTTAATGCATAGTTGGAATTAGTCACCAAAATACCACATTTATTCTAGTTTGCATAAGACACTGATTAATGTAAGTTTTGCGCATTTATAACGGACTAAGATATCTAGAACTTCGTTTGAAATTATCACTATGACAACAGATTATTTTCATTGTTTTGATTCTCGAGTATATATCCGACACAGATACAGTTAATCAACTGAGAACCATATCACTCTATATAAAAGCATATAAGATATCAATGGATACACACTCGAGAGTCAAGACAATGAATAGAATATCCTGGCCCTAATTATCACATTAATTAATTAAACACTGATAAATCATTCATATCGGTCACATTTAATTGCGCAATGACTCGCAAAAAGATGCGAACAAAGAGAGAGGGAGTAACTTTACTTTTAAGGGCATGACTTAATTATCGATTCATTGGATCATCTTAAAAATGTATCTTGCCTTACCCAAGTTTCTGTCACGATTTTCCATTTGCAACCGACTCTCTCTCTCTATCCGGTCTTATATAATTTATATGTAATTTATATGGAATTCCTTTCCCACGAATCCTAGTTTATTTTCAAGCAGGTGGATTTAATAATCATCATATTATAGCAAGTCAGACAAATTCCGCCATCTTAAATGAATTCAAAAAGAAATCCTACACGTAAAAAAAATCACAAAAATCAACCGCTGGTGTTTTTTTGTTTTTTCTTTGTGTCGTCAGAAATGATAATTATAGTTTCTATATGGAAAATTAAATTACTTTTTTAATTCTATGATTTTATGAACACTGGCGAAGCATATATTTTTCTATTTTTGACGAAAGTTGTATAGTAGTATATTTAATTACTTCCAACCTCGTAGAATATATCAGACGAAAAATGCAGATTAAATTCTTTTAAAAGCCAGGATTTAATAAATAAATCTCTTGGTGTTCCTCTGTTATTAAGTGAAACTCTATTACGCCTTGCAAGTCTTAGGGGCGCATAAAGATGGACACTTGAAAAGATGCGGAACAGCAAGATTTCAAGTAGTTTCTCTGTTGACTCAAAGCAATAATGCGCGTTCTATGAAAAGGGCGCACAGCAGGGAACTCAACAAGAGGAAACAATTTATGGCTACCACGTTTCTGTTAATGCCTGGCGTTGGCAGTAAAATGGAGCAAGTTTATATTGCGTGCTAGTTGCATGGTTTAATCATAATGTGAAGAGTAGTTATTAAAACACTTTGGAATTATCACTTTTTGATCAGATAAACAGTCGATAACATAAGGTGTAATGTTTGTGTAGTTATATCGAGAGAAATATCTGAATTATAAGTTTGTTATTTGCGCCATGTCAATGTTCATGCCTTCACGTGTAGATTAGTGCATCTATTTTATTATTAGAGCCATTTTGCTTTACGAGTGTATATGTGTGCACGGATCAAAGTATAGTACTTGTTTTGTACTCTGTCAGGGGTTGGGGAATCCTTTTAGGCGAAATCAATGTTAGTTTTTTTACTCAATTCAGAATGCCTCCTTCTGGTAGCTGGATTTCGCTTAATGTGGTAAATAACGAAATAATAGATTTTGAATCCGACATGTCATGGAACCGTTGTTTCGTTAAAAATTACTTATGTTTTCTGTAGACAAATACCATCTTTAAAAAAAACAGCCAATAATTTAATACTTGTCTGTGCAAAATAATGTTATCCTTTAAGAAGTTAAGATTTATTGGAAATCTGTTTGTTAGTAAACAAGCAGGTCGAGCACTGTAAATGCGGTGGACTAATTACTATATAAATCAGCATATAAATAAAAGTTAGCCCACCATATAGACCTACTTTCGTGCTCAATAGCTTTGGTAAAAAAAAGTATAAACGGAAATTTTAATTATTAAAAATAATAAACCGTTAGAATAGCCATGCAATGCAATATTTGTTTTTTTAATTCAAGCGATATACACTCTCGTCAGGATAAAGACTTATTTTCATCCTTTTTAAAAAATGTGTTTTTGTTGTTTTAATTCGTGTTTGTGGTGTTAAAACGAAAGGGGGTGAACGTTTCAGTCAACAACTTGCGCATGGCAATGTCAAATAGAGTAGAAATTGTTTTAGAAGTGTTGCCCATCTTTTCTTGCTCTGTCACGAGAGAATAGTTAGACACAAGGTCAGTTTTTTATGCGGGAACATCCAACTCGCCAAAAATAGGAATTCTGAATTAGAAAAAAAAATTGCATCAGTTTAAAAGGATTTCTCCACTGAATAAAGACAGAAAAGACTAAACGAAGCGTCATAACAGATACTACACTTTGATTCTAGCCGAAAGATCAAGAATAGGAAATTTAAATTATAAAAACTAATAAACCTGTAGAAAAGCGATACAATGTATTTATTTCTTTTTTCCTTTTTTAAATATCAAAATTTTCAAAACGTTAAGTTTGCTATCTTTAATTAGTCTAAACTACACACTGACATGACAATTTTTCTTAGTCTTACTATATCTATGCAGGATTATGACTAATTGAAAGCAGGTGTCTTGTTTGTGACACCGTCACTAAAAGATTAATCTATGCCAGGGGTTGCTTGCATAGTTTCACACCGTCAGTATCTGCAACAAAAAGATGACATTCTCATATCATGAATGCATAAGTTTCGTCATTGTAACAATGCAATTTGCAATCTCTCCTGATCCATTTGGGGTGGGGGACTAAAAAAGAATAAGAAGCATTACTTTTGAAACGTCCCCCGTACATAACTTTGTTCAGCTCGTGATTTCTTGCGCATGCGTTGTTAGAAAACAAAATTCTATCTTTTATCGGTATTTTTTCTTTGTTCCTTTTCATAAATTGTTCGGCTAGGTATTTTTTTGAATCGTCATTCATAAAGCCTGAAGTTTTCATTCTTACACTCAGACCTAAAACTACAGCCATTTAACTGTGGTGACATTTTGTAAGACACATATTTCTGTATCATCGTTATTATTATTAGTTTTGCAGTTTTAATATTTAATACTCTATATTTTCATGGGAAACAAGATACGCTGC
This sequence comes from Euprymna scolopes, assembly GCF_053919585.1. Classification (NCBI taxonomy): domain Eukaryota; kingdom Metazoa; phylum Mollusca; class Cephalopoda; order Sepiida; family Sepiolidae; genus Euprymna; species Euprymna scolopes. Next base: position 173,772,877 of record NC_136484.1, on the reverse strand, counting down.
TTACTCTTATACGTTTTTTGTAAGACACATTTTCATTAGATAATGCACACAATTTTTCAGTAATTTTTATTTGCTTGACCAATCACTGCGTTTGTTAATCTCTATCACCAGGATGACCAATCAAAATAACTGATGCATTTTTTTTTGCATACATTATCCAAATAGAATTAAACCGTAATCCAATCAAGTTTCATTACTTAAACAAACAACATTAGGTAACCTCAAAAATAAAATCGGAAGATGCTAAAATGCTTAGTCAATGAAATCGTTGCAGTCGACAATTGGCAAGCAGTATTTTTGTTTATTTTTACGGTCCTTTTTGTTTATTAAAATGGTGAAAGTACAGAATAGCTAAAGAAACCCCTCTCCCCATGTTTCTAAATCATGTTAATATTTCAGTATGATTAGTAAACTGTGAAAGTACATTTTTTTCATTGAAATTACCATACGATGAGCGAGTTCGATTATAATTGTTTTTTCCTTTAATTTTTAACTTTTTACTAATGCATTAAAGATTGGCCATCGTTTTCAGTAAAAAAGGTATCGAGTTATCGTTAGACACCTTAAAGATTAGTCAGCGTTTTTGCGAGAAAAAGATCATGAAGCTTTTGTTTGGTATTTTCTAGTGGTCGACGCAACCTGCCCGACATAGGCCGACGATAACACCGTTCATATTTTGGATATCTACGTTTATACTTATCCGTTATTCTTGTAATTGAGATTATCAAATGCAGCGATTGGTGAAATAAACAAGAGTTATGGGAATTATCCGATGAAAACTCGTCTTACAAAGAAACATACTTTTATATTTTGCTATGCCTTGATCCCATTACCAATCAGTTTTCTTTTTTTTTTTTTTTAGAAAATAGTTTAAACAATAGTATACGTTTTCTGTATCAACAATAAATGAGTAAACAAAAATACAAGATATAAACAATTACATTTTCTCTATAAATGGCATGTTTTTATGTAAATCGCGCCAGACAAGGCGTGAAGCAACTTAATGCAAGCAGCTGACAAGAAAGATGATTATCACAGGAGATTCCTATTGGCTTAGTCTTGAAAAGACTGAGGTTGTATACAGGAAGAAAACAGCAGGAAGATCGTTCCATAAGCTAGCAATTATTCGAAAGAAGCTACTGGAAAAGGAAGCTGCATTACAATGAGGTATCAAAACAGCGAATCGATGGAGACCACTAGATCAACGAGTGTAACGAGTTGGAACAAAGGAAGCAAAGAATAAATCGGGCAGTTCTGTTCGTGAATAAAATATAAAATTCAATTTTCTCTTTAAATGACTTTCTCTTCTCTTTATCCATTTTGGATGATGAGTGTTTAGTTTCTGACAAATTGTTACCCTTCACATTTAGTGAATTGATTATTGCCAAAAAAATGATACGTTTTCTGCTTCTTCAGAAAATGGAGAGAGAGAGAGATAGAGAGAGAGAATGAAGCCTTTATGAGTGTTGTCAAAAATCGCGAACAAGGTGCACATGATTCTGACCAAGAACTAGCAATAGAGAATCTCATGAATCTCAATCAGTGTCAGATATTCTGAGAATTGTTACAGATGGTGTTGTCCTTAAAGCCCCTCGTGCAACCACCACTTCCTCATAGCCATCACCCACCTTCATTCTACCTCTTTTATAACTTGGTAGTGTTGATGAAAACCTGGTCGAGTTAACTCTGGCTATTAATGGAATCGAGTGTGAGATGCTACAGTACAATTGACATCTGGTGTATATATTTGGATGAAATGGAGGCCAAAAATACAATATGAATACGAATTTCAATTTTGGAATCAGTAAAGATTATTTATCAACACATTCCTAAGGGCCATGTTACAAAGTAATCATGTAGAATAAGAATTCTAAAACTACTTTTTAATCATGGAACGATTCTAATATTTTTCCTGATTTCGATACAGTTACTGATTTTGTTGTAAATTCCCGATTTCGGTTCTAAAATCGCTTAAAACGGTAGAATTTAATTTTTTGGGCGAGGTGATTAGCGGAAAGTTCTCATCTATTTTTTAATGTAAATATAATTTTCTGTTTAATTTGACACACTTAATATTTCCCGTTTAAATATTGTAACCAATATTTTGATAAACTCATTGTGAGATTTTCGTCTACATTTTTTATTTATGTCAACTTTTCTGATTTATCCATTCGTGCTATTTTTACATAGATTCATTATGAGTTTTTGTTTTACTCATAGTTTAAAATGAAATATCATTTTATCAGTAAAATCTGCCCGAACAGAACTTATAATTTTAAAGGGTTTACAGTGAATAAAGGTAATCAGAAGGAAAAGAAACTAATGAATTTAACGATATTATTGATAGAGCTTACTAAGAAGTGCATGGTATGTGTTTATTTAATCTTAGGTCGGCAAATTACATAGTCACAACAATAAACTACTGTTTCGGTCAAATAATGGTGACTTAATCTTCCGGTTTCATGGCAAAATAATCATCTGATGTCATCTGATTTAAACGTTTATATAATAAATATTTATGAAGTTCTACCTAGTATTGAGCACTTTTGAAAATATTGCCTTTTTTTAGTTTAGTTTATTTATACATTTAATTTGTTTAATGTACGTGTTTGTTTGTGTGCTTACCCACACATACACGCACACACACACATATATACAATGTAGGTGCGTATATATACGTGATATATAATATATATATATAAACACCTCCATTAAAAACTTAGATGATATATTTAATGCTTATGCCGCAAAAAATATATTGCATTTTATTTTTTTACATATATATATATATATATATATATATATATATATATATATATTATACACCTCTGTGATGCGTTATTTAATGCCGATGTTGCAAAAATGTTGTATTTTATTTGTATATATATATAATTTGTGTAGGTTTTTAAAACTTTTATCAGCCATTAATGTTCTAGTTCTTAGTTTCAACTTACCAATCCCACATTTTAATCTTCAATTTGAAACCATAATGGCGATTAGCTGAGTGCCACAACAAGTTTCCAAATACAAAACCAAACACATCCGTTTCACAATAAACAACATCGATGTAGCGTCTTTATATCGTGAATTTTCCCAGTAACTTTATACTTCCTTTCACTTATGTTACGTTTCATTAGAAAGCTCCGGGGCGATTTCACCCCATTTTAGAGAAACCCCGCCCACCATCTGTTGATATACGAGTTTGGCCAGTCTTTACATGCTATGTCGACAAAGGTTGACAAGTCGGCTTTATTTCAGAGTTTTCCTTCTTCTGGACTGATTGCCATCTAATGGTTCGACAATTTATTTGCCGTACTATGCCTCCCATAAGTGCATATAGGGAAGATATGGGTGTGTAGTTTTTTTAAGTGTCGTATTAAAAGTAATGAAAAAGTTCTACAACTTTCATAATATAGGTTAATCCTCCCCGTGTCCCCAAAAATGTCATGCATAAAATCGTTCATAAAATTCACTCTTTGCTGCAATTTAAAAATATTATTTGTAACATAGCGCATACGCAAATGCATACGAAATGTGCAATGACGTCACTGTAAGGAAAAAGACCATGAAAAGGAGGAAGAGCACGTCCAAGAGCACGTTAAAAATGACGTTCAAGAGTACAGGCATCAGAAAAACCGATCCTGTTGGAAACGTGGATGACGTCCGAGATCCCGTTGAAAACGTGGATGACATCTGAAATCCCGTTGGAAACGTGGATGACGTCCGAGATCCCATTGGAGACGTGGATGACGTCCGAGATCCCGTTGAAAACGTGGATGACGTCCGAGATCCCGTTGAAAACGTGGATGACGTCCGAGATCCCATTGGAGACGTGGATGACGTCCGAGATCCCGTTGAAAACGTGGATGACGTCCGAGATCCCGTTGAAAACGTGGATGACGTCCGAGATCCCGTAGGAGACGTGGATGACGTCCGAGATCCCGTAGGAGACGTGGATGACGTCCGAGATCCCGTAGGAGACGTGGATGACGTCCGAGATCCCGTAGGAGACGTGGATGACGTCCTAGATCCCGTAGGAGACGTGGATGACGTCCTAGATCCCGTAGGAGACGTGGATGACGTCCTAGATCCCGTAGGAGACGTGGATGACGTCCTAGATCCCGTAGGAGACGTGGATGACGTCCTAGATCCCGTAGGAGACGTGGATGACGTCCAAGATCCCGTAGGAGACGGAGATGACGTCCGAGATCCCGTAGGAGACGGAGATGACGTCTGAGGTCCCGTTGGAGACGGGGATGACGTCTGAAATCCCGTTGGAGACGATTAGCAAAGTTTCCCTACATTCATAAAATCGTTAATAAAATTCACAATCCTTTCTTCGATCCAATTATTTTATACAAAAGACATCAGTTTATGTCGACTTTTCCACCAAATACCAGTCACGTATCCCCAAATCTTTCATTTTTCACCATTAATAGGCATAATTATTTTTTGTTCACTGTTCATATATAAATATGAGATATGTCTGGTTAGTATGTGTTTCCCGCTAACACTCTTAAATTAAAATATTAAAAAAAAAAAAAATAAATTAAAATCTTATACCATTTCTATAAGTTTTGTCCGAAACTTTAATTTACAAACTATTTTTCGAAGCAAATTGGGTGTTTATTCAGATGTGTACTCGTTTAGGAAAACAAAAAGAAAAAAAATATAGTGTAAGTAAAAAATATAGTGTATGTAAAAAATATAGTGTATGTAAAAATATAGTGTATGTACTTGTCACCGTATGAAGATGTTATATTTCGAA